>NC_047050.1:30439143-30612083 GCF_011762595.2 Tursiops truncatus | reverse complement strand
GGAGAGTGGGAGAGAGACGATAGGGGGAAAGCATATGGGGATATAAGTATACATATAGATGATTCACTTTGTTATATAGCAGAAACTAACACAACAATGTAAAGCAATTATACTCCAGTAAAGATGTTAAAATTATTTTTTAATTTAAAAAATATTGAAAAAAAATAATAAAGAAGAATGAAAAAAAAAGGTAATCCAAATAATGGGCATTGACATCAGTGTCCTTAATCATTGATTATTGACATTATTTATTTGTGTAGGTAGAAGGCAAATTTGTTCAGCCGAATATTGTGTTATATAAGAAGTACCATTTATTGGGTACTATGAGCCAAATACAGTTTGGGTATATTATACATTTGATCTATCATTATTTCCAGAACTTTTTATGAGAGGTGTTAGTATTTTATGTACAAATTAGGAAAGGAAGCCTCAGATTTAGTGACTTGCCCAATATCTCACAGCTAATAATTGGTAGATCATTCATCCCCTAGTTCTGATTTCAAAGCTGTTGAATGTTCCACTAAATGACAGAGACTAATAAAGAATATATTATTTATGATAATTTTAAAAAAATTTATAGGGTTCTCAAAGAACACTAAAATTTAGTGGATAATCCACGTACAGGCTCATTTTATATGAAGAAAAGCCAGCCAATGTGAAATTATGTTCTAATTTTTTATGTAAAAGGTCACATAGTAAATACTTTTGACTTTGCGGACCATAAGGTCTCTATCATAATTACTAAATGCTGTTGTTACATGATGAAAGCAGATTAAACAATATGTGAATGAATTGGTGTGTCTGTGTTCAGATAAAATTTTATTTACAAAAACCGGCAGCAGCTGGTGGCCCTAGTTTACTGACCACTGTTGTAATAGAAGATACAAAATATAAATGTATAAGTAGAGTTTTGTAGACTCTGAGGAGACAGAAATACAGTTGATTGTTTTAAAAACTTGGTAATTTAAAAAAGGTATCTAATTCATGGGGATACAATGAGCAAGGCATGAGCATAATACAGTGGATTAATTAGTAAACACTTCCAAAAATAAATGTGGAATTGATAAAGTTGATAAAGGGGAAAGGAAGCAGGAAATTATCAGCAATTCTGAGAGCCAGACAGAGTGTATACATGTTCTGTTTTGAAAGTCAATTTGGAATTAAGTTAAGCGCTGAATTAAAAGACCTGGACTGTAGTACAAATCTATTAGCAATTGGTTGTGTGATTTCAAGCACATAACTTTTTTGACTTGTAAAATAAATGTGTTAGGCTAGGCTGAATTCTCAACATTTTTTTTCTGATCCAGTACATGTGAACAATACAGTGCACTCCTCTCAGTAACAGTGGCTCAGTTCAAGGGTGTTACGAGAATAAGTAATAATCTCAACCTCCAGAGTAAGCACTGTCCTCTTGATAAAAATTCTTAAAAGTAATTAGACACTATACTTTTCCTTGTAGGAGTAAGCATGTAATTTAAAAATTCCTTTTGGTATTGTTTGCTTAGTGTCTCTTTCTTGTGCTGGTCTCTCAGCTCCACAAAAGCAAGACCCTAGTGTGTTTCCTTCATTGTTGTATCTACAGCTCCTAGTTCAGTGTCTGGCTATAATAGGCTCTTAACAAGTATACATTGGATGGCTAGCTGTCTGGCTGGCTGGCTGGCTGGCTGGCTGTCTGGCTGGATGCATTGCTTGGTGAATCTCGTTGAAAAATTATTGGAATAGATGATCTATAAAGTCCCTTCAAACCCCAAACATTCATTGAGGTTATTTGTTTTATTTATAAAGCTTCTCTGTCTTTAACTCAGACTTGTTGATATTTTTCTCTGCATTCTGCCAAGTACAAAGTCAGTAAGGACCAGTTTTTTCCACTTATTCCAGAAATCAACCTCATATGAAATGCAGTAAATGCCTTCTTTCTGCCAAAGAGGCAATATTTTCCTAGAGAACCAGACCGTCTGATGGTAAGGTAGTTTAAAAATCCACTTCTCCTATTAAAAAAAAAAAATAGTTGAATATGAATCTTACATATTTACTGAAAATCTAAAAAATAGGAACAAAGTCACTTCAATTTTGTCATGTGAAAATCTTACCTCATCAAGATACAAAAGGAATTGTATAATTGCATTTCCTTAATAAGCACTTGGAGAATTAACTGTATGGCTCACGATCATTGTTGCATTATTTTCTTGAATTCTAATGCCACAAATACTCAGCAGGCAAGATGTTGTTCATTTTAAATTGTTTTGTATGTAACTGCTGGAATCTCATCATGCAACCTTACAGCAAATGTTTACTGATGAGTTTTCTTTTTTGTTTTGTGTTTTAAAGAGAAATGAATACATTTTAAAAATCCCCTAGTGTTTGTTCCTAAAAGAAAAAAAAATTAAAGCTAATTGAGACCTTTTAAGACAAAGGCCTTGATCACTAAAAGTGAAGGGCAAATAGTTTCTCTTTTATTGATGGAAAACTTTTGACCAACAGTATTGGGGAGTATTTCCAAAACACATTACAATTCCCTCTCCTCAGAATAATACTTTTATATAATAACAAGGCTTTTCTGGAAGAACTGTAAGTCTTTGTCTTTCTTCACACATTGTCCTCTCCTGAGACACACATAAAAATCTGTGTTTCTGTGAATATTTTCTCATGTTGTATGTACCAGGACCTAGCAACCTTGAGCCTAGCAACATCACTAGAAGGCCTAGAAAGAGTGTGAAGAAATTTTCATGGAAAGGACTGAGTTTAGGAACTGCAAATGGAAGTGCTCTAAAGCATACTAGAGTGCTTCTGCTTGAAAGAAAAGACAACCAACTGAGTTGAGCTGGTAAAAGTTTTACTCTTACGTAGCCAGCATGGGAGGCATTGAAACTATATACTGTTTCGTAATTAAAGCTGAGATGAAAGGAATGGATGTAATAAGTCACTGAGGTACAGGCTAACAGAACAGGACTTTCTTTCTCTTTCTTCTATTGTTGTAAGGTTTTGCATTTTAAATGCCACAGAGATATGACTAAAATATAGAGCAAGCTGGAAAACAGCTCTGTGGATTTTCCATCACACTAACTCTGGCAAGGAAGTGACCTGGGCCTTTTGGGTGTAGTTTTTTTCTTTATAAAGTATTCAGATTAAACAATGGCTCAGGAGAGGTGTATATTTTTATGATAATATTTCCCAACATACAATTAAATATAATCACACAGTACTGGGTCATGCTTTTAAATTTTCTTAGACTTGCTGATAGTTATAAAATTAATTTTCCTTCTATCAGCAAGACACAAGACTGAAGTCCATGATGTTGTTTATGTAATCTTTATTGTCCCTTTGTATGAAAGTTTTGGATTTTGTATTCAATTATTTGTGTAATATTAAACATGGTTCTTTGAATCACTAACCATTTATAAAGCACCTGTTACTTTCCAGGCATTATATACAAGGTGCTACAGAAAAATGGAATCGGATATGTTTGTTCTCAAGTTGTACACAGTCTATAATGGGTGGCGGGCTTGTGATTCATTAAAGTGCAGAGTACAAAGTAAAATGATAAAAGTGAAGACTGAGCACTCTGGCAAAGTAAGAGGCCCACTTTGCTCAGCTAGGAACTGCTTTCCAAAGACATGATGTCAAGCTAAGTCTTGAAAGAGCCATACCAGTTTTCCAGAAAGGTAACTAAGCAGAATGTAATGTAATGTGTAATAAGAGATGCATATTAAGAAGAATCTTGAAATGACTTATAGTTGGGTTTGAGTTTTATTGCAAATGCAATGGGAAACCACTTTAAAATGTGAACAAAAGAGATAAAATCAGGCATACATTCTAGGGAGATATCTTTAATGACTTTATAGAAGATAGATAAAAGACAAGCAGACTGGAGGCAGGGAAACAAGGAAGGAGGCTTCTGGACTAATACAAGCTATAAAGTAAAAGGGCTGCTCTTAAGTCACAAGCCTGGAAGGCATATGATACAGTGGCTAACAGCCAGGACTTTGGCCAATGGACTTGGTCTTATACACCTAATATCTGTGTTATGTTTGGATGATCAAAAAGTTATATTGAACAGTCTCATTCAATAAAAAGAAAAATAAACCCAACCAGGTTAATTGAGCTTAGGAGTGGGTGTGACAGGAAGTCACATAGCTCAGAAACTGGCTACACATGCCATCTCTCTAATAGGCCTCCTTGTTTCTCTTCTATTTGTTCTTTGCATTTACCCCATTATTTTTTCTCTTTCTATCTACCTCTCTGATTACTCGATTCCTTCTTCCTCATAATGTATGCTTGCCTAGGGAATCATGGCTTCGTAGGCCTCCTAATGCATAATGACTATTCAGTTGCCTCTGCTGGGTGGGAAAGTCTCCCAATATTCCCTGAATCATATTAACAAGAAAGAGACATGAATGGCTCTGCTCATCTCTTCTGATCTTCCTAACCCATATCTCCATAACTCTGCAGACTTTTAACTGGCTCTAGGTTTGGAGTGGTAATATATAGGGAGGCTATGGAGAACAATGAGATCTACCTTAGAGCTTGTGGACAAGACACTTGACTTTAAAAGGGATGATGGAAAAGCATACCTAGAACCTGGGTCAAGAAGAATGATCTGCAGGGGGCAGGTTCAAGGAAGAGTTACAAAATCAAACCAGCTGAATGTAATGATACAATAGATATGAAAAACTATGAACAGGGAGGTTTCAGATGTGAGCCACTGAGTAACTAGCATACCAAACAGGGAAAAACAAGAAGAAAGGTCTTTTAATGAGTTCAAATTTGAGCACGTGGGTCAATTTTGTAGAAAATCCCTGTAGGTAACTGTATATATTTTTGGCTTTCAAGATATATTTGGACTATAGACAGCCATTTACGACCACTCTCTTTTTTGGATTCTTGGGTTTTTTTTACTTTAGTCTTCCTTCCTTGTCTCTTCCAACTCCTTCCTATTTGCCTACTCTTCCCTCATCCCTTATATGATCTTTTTTGGGATCACATGTTTCTAGAAACCCAGTCCTGGTTTCTCTTCATGCTCTATATATTTCCCTGTATTATCTCATGAAATCATAAATTAGTAAATGCCATATTTATGCTTGTGACTTAAAATCTATTATCTTCAAACACACATCCAATTGTCTATTTGACTTCTTGATTTAGATATCTAAATGACCTCTCAAACTTTTGAATTGAACCCCCAACAGCATATCCACCCCAGTCATCTTTGTCTATTTATGTAACGATATTATTCTCTCATTTACAAAAGTCAGAACTTCAGGATTTTCCATGATATAATCTTTTCATCATTCCCCACAGCCAACCCATCGGCAATGCCTATAAATATCATCTCCAAAATATGTCATGATTCCTTTCCAACTCTATTGCTGCCATCTTATTCGAGACTACTTATAAATAAGTAAGTAAATAAATAAATAAATAAATAAACCTTTTAAACTGAATTATTCAGTGGCTTCCTATTTCACTTACAATAAAGTTTAAATTTTGACAAGGCCATGGAAATAGAGGTCCTCACCTCTATCCTCACTATATACTCCTACAATGTTTTGTTCTAGCTATTTAACAAGATTTTTCCCATTGGGACATTTGTTCTTGGTATTTCCTCCCCCTCAAACCATCCTCAATGGGTTGGCTCTTTTGAATTATGTGAGTCACAATTCATCTGTCACCCAAATAAAGGGATCTTTCCTATCTCCAATACAAAGAAACCCCCCATCCACCACTACATTGTTATATCAATGTTTTTTTTTCTGTTTTATAGCACTTTTCTTTTTGAAATTATCTTCATTCTTTTTCTTATTTAAGATCAGTTTTCCCCATACCCATTCACTGTGATCTAATCTCCATGAGTAGAGATGTTGCCCTTCTTTTCTTCTTTTGGCGGTACGCAGGCCTCTCACTGTTGTGGCCTCCCCATTGCGAAGCACAGGCTCTGGATGCGCAGGCTCAGCAGCCATGGCTCACAGGCCCAGTCTCTCTGCGGCATGTGGGATCTTCCCGGACAGGGACACGAACCCGTGTCCCTTGCATCGGCAGGCGGGCTCTCAACCACTGTGCCACCTGGGAAGCCCAAGATGTTGCCCTTCTTGTTCACTCCCATATCTCTAGGGCCTAAAGCAGTGCCTGGTATGTGTACTAAGTTGTTGATTAATAATTCAATTAATTAATTCTAGCAAAAGATCCTTTTCTTTCTTTTTTTAGGATGTATGGACAGCCTCTTACATGGCGAGTTTATTTTTCTTTTTATTGGGGTATAGTTGCTTTACAATGTTGTGTTACTTTCTGCTGTACAACAAAGTGAACCAGCTATATGTTTACATATACCCCCTCTTTTTTGGATTTCCTTCCATTTAGGTCACCACAGAACACTGAGTAGAGTACCCTGTGCTATAGAGCAGGTTCTCATTAGTTATCTATTTTATAAATATTAGTGTATATATGTCAATCCCAATCTCCCAATTCATCCCAACCCTCGTTTCCCCTCTTGGTGTTCATAAGTTGGTTCTCTACATCTGTATTTCTATTTCTGCCTTGCAAACAGGTTCATCTGTACCATTTTTCCAGATTCCACATATATGCATTACTATAAGATATTTGTTTTTCTCTTTCTGACTTACTTCACTCTGTATGACAGTCTCTTAAGATCCATCAACAACTCTACAAAAGACCCAATTTCATTCCTTTTTGTGGCTGAGTAATATTCCATTGTATATATATTCCACATCTTCTTTATCCATTCCTCTGTTGATGGACATTTAGGTTGCTTCCAAGACCTGGCTGCTGTAAACAGTGCTGCAATGAACATTGGGGTTCATGTGTCTTTTTAAATTATGGTTTTCTCAAGATATATGCCTGGTAGTGGAATTGCTAGGTCATACTGTAATTCCATTCTTACTTTTTTAAAGCACCTCCATACTGTTCTCCATAGTGGCTGTATCAATTTACATTCCCACCAACAGTGTAGGAGGGTACCCTTTTCTCCACACCCTCTCCAGCACTTAATGTTTGTAGATTTTTTGATGATGGCCATTCTGACCAGTGTGATATGATACCTCATTGTAGTTTTGATTTGCATGTCTCTGATAATTAGTGATGTTAAGCATCTTTTCATGTGCCTCTTGGCCATCTGTATGTCTTCTATGGAGAAATGTCTATTTACGTCTTCCGCCCATTTTTGGATTGGACTGTTTTGTTTTGTTTTGTTTTTTTGATATTGAGCTTCACATGCTGTTTGTATATTTTGGAGAATAATTCCTTGTATGCTGCTTCATTTGCAAATATTTTCTGCCATTTGGAGTGTTGTCTTTTCATTTTGTTTATGGTTTCTTTGCCATGCAAAAGTTTTAAGCTTCATTAGGTCCATTTGATTAGTTTTCTTTTTACTTTCATTACTCTAGGAGGTGGGTCAAAAAAGATATTGCTGTGATTTATGTCAAAGAGGGCTCTTTCTATGTTTTCCTCTAAGAGTATTACACTGTCTGGTCTTACATTCAGATCTTTAATCCATTTTAAGTTTATTTTTGTGTATGGTATTAGGGAATGTTCTAATTTCATTATTTTACATGTAACTGTCCAGTTTTCCCAGAACCACTTATTGAAGAGGCTATCTTATCTCCATTGTCTATTCTTGCCTCCTTTGTCAAAGATAAGGTGACCATATGTGTATGGGTTTAACTCTGGGCTTTCTATCCTGTTCCATTGATCTATATTTCTGTTTTAGTGCCAGTACCATACTGTCTTGATTATTGTAGCTTTGTAGTATAGTCTGAAGCCAGGGAGCCTGATTCCTCTAACTCCATTTTTCTTCCTCAAGATTGCTTTGGCTATTCGGGGTCTTTTGTGTCTCCATACAGATTTTAAGATTTTTTGTTCTAGTCCTCTGAGAAATGCCATTGGTAATTTGATAGGGATTGCATTAAATCTGTAGATTGCTTTGGGCAGTATAGTCATTTTGACAATATTCATTCTTCCAAACCAAGGACATGGTACATCTTTCCATCTGCTTGTGTCATCTTTGATTTTTTTCATCAGTGTGTTATAGCTTTCAGAGTGCAGGTCTTTTACCTCCTTAGGTAGGTTTATTCCTAGGTATTTTATTCTTTTTGTTGCAATGGTAAATGGGATTGTTTCCTTTTTCTGACTTTCATTGTTAGTATATATTAATGCAAGAGATTTCTGTGCATTAATATTGTATCCTGCAACTTTACCAAATTCATTCATGAGCTCTAGTAGTTTTTTGGTGATATCGTTAGGATTTTTTATGCAGAGTATCATGGCATCTGTGACAGTGACACTTTTATTTCTTCTTTTCCAATTTGGATTCCTTTTATATCTTTTCCTGCTCTGATTATCATGGCTAGCACTTGCAAAACTATGTTGAATAATAGTAGCGAGAGTGGACATCATTGTATTGTTCCTGAGCTTAGTGGAAATTGTTTCAGTTTTTCAGCACTGAGAATGATGGTTGTTGTGGGTTTGTCATATATGGCCTTTACTATGTTAAGGCAGGTTGCCTCTAGGAACACATTCTGGAGAGTTTTTATCATAAATGAGTGTTGAATTTTGTCAAAAGATTTTTCTGCATCTATTGACATGATCATATGATTTTTACTCTTCAATTTTTTAATATGGTATATCACACTGATTTTCTTTTAACGTCTTTATTGGAGTATAATTGCTTTACAATGTGGTGTTAGTTTCTGCTTTAGAACAAAGTGAACCTGCTATACATATACATATATCCCCATACCTCCTCTCTCTTCTATCTCCCTCCCACCTGCGCTATCCCACCCCTGTAGGTGGTCACAAAGCAACAAGCTGATCTCTCTGTGCTATGGGACTGCTTCCCACTAGCTATCTATTTTACATTTGGTAGTATATATAAGTCCGTGCCACTCTCTCACTTTCTCACAGCCTACACTTCCCCCTCCCCATGTCCTCAAGTCCATTCTCTACGTCTGTGTCTTTATTGTTGTCTTGCCCCTAGGTTCTTCAGAGCCTTTTTTTTTTTTAGATTCCATATATGTGTCTTAGCATACATTGTTTGTTTTTCTCTTTCTGACTTATTTCACTCTGGATGACAGACTCTAGGTCCATCCACCTCACTACAAATAACTCAATTTCATTTCCATTTATGGCTGAGTAATATTCCATTTATATATGTGCCACATCTTCTTTATCCATTCATCTGTTGATGGACACTTAGGTTGCTTTCATGTCCTGGCTATTGTAAATAGAGTTGCAATGAACATTGTGGTACATGACTCTTGAATTATGGTATTTTCAGGGTATATGACCAATAGTGGGATTGTTGGGTCATATGGTAGTTCTATTTTTAGATTTTAAGGAACCTCCATACTGTTCTCCACAGTGGCTGTATCAATTTACATTCCCACCAACAGGGCAAGGGAGTTCCCTTTTCTCCACATGCATTCCAGCATTTATTGTTTGTAGATTTTTTGATGATGGCCATTCTGACTATTGTGAGGTGATACCTCATTGTAGTTTCGATTTGGATTTCTCTAATGATTAGCGATGTTGAGCATTCTTTCATGTGTTTCTTGGCAATCTGTATATCTTCTTTGGAAAAATGTCTATTTAGGTCTTCTGCCCATTTTTGGATTGGTTTATTTGTTTTTTGATATTGAACAGCATGAGCTGCTTATAAATTTTGGAGATTAATCTTTTGTCAGTTGTTTCATTTGCAAATATTTTCTCCCATTCTGATGGTTCTCTTTTTGTCTTGTTTATCATTTCCTTTTCAGTGCAAATGCTTTTAAGTTTCATTAGGTCCCATTTGTTTATTTTTGTTTTGATTTCCATTTCCCTAGGAGGTGGGTCAAAAAGGATCTTGCTGTGATTTATGTCATAGAGTGTTCTGCCTCTGTTTTCCTCTAAGAGTTTGATAGTGTCTGGCCTTACATTTAGGTGTTCACTCCATTTTGAGTTTTTTTTGTATATAGTGTTAGGGAGTGTCCTTATTTCATTCTTTACATGTAGCTGTCCAGTTTTCCCAGCACCACTTATTGAAGAGGCTGTTTTTCTCCATTGTATGTTCTTGACTCCTTTATCAAAAATAAGGTGATCATATGTGCAGGGGTTTATCTCTGGGTTTTCTATCCTGTTCCATTGATCTCTATTGATCTGTGAAGTCTGGGAGCCTGATTCCTCCAGTTCCATTTTTCTTTCTCAAGATTGCTTTGGCTATTCAGGGTCTTTTTTATTTCCATACAAATTGTGAAGCTTTTTGTTCTAGTTCTGTGAAAAATGTCATTGGTAATTTGATAGGGATTGCATTGAATCTGTAGACTGCTTTGATAGTATAGTCATTTTCATAGTGTTGATTCTTCAAATCCAAGAACATGGTCTATCTCTCCAGCTGTTTGTATCATCTTTAATTACTTTCAGCAGTGTCTTATAATTTTCTGCATACAGGTCTTTTGTCTCCTTAGGTAGGTTTATTCCTAGGTATTTTATTCTTCTTTTTGCTATGGTAAAAGGTACTGTTTCCTTAACCTCTCTTTCAGATTTTTCATCATTAGTGTATAGGAATGCAAAACATTCATCTTCCTTAATTTTGTATCATGCTAATTTACCAAATTCATTGATTAGCTCTAGTAGTTTTCTGGTAGCATCTTTAGGATTCTCTATGTATAGTGTCATGTCATCTGCAAGTAGTGACACTTTTACTTCTTCTTTTCCAACTTGGATTCATTTTATTTCCTTTTCTTCTCTGATTGTTATGGCTAAAACTTCCAAATCTATGTTGAATAATAGGGGTGAAAGTGGACAACCTTGTCTTGTTTCTGATCTTAGTGGAAATGGCTTCAGTTTTTCACCATGGAGACCGATGTTGGCTGTGGGTTTGTCATATATGGCCTTTATTATGTTGAGATAAGTTCCCTCTATGCCTACTCTCTGGAGATTTTTTTATCATAAATGGTTGAATTTTGTTGAAAGCTTTTTCTGCATCTATTGAGATGATCATATGTTTTTTCTCCTTCAGTTTGTTAATATGGTTTATCACATTGATTGATTTGCATGTACTGAAGAATCCTTGCATTGCTGGGATAAACTCCTCTTGATCTCAGTGTATGATCATTTTCATGTGCTGTTGGATTCTGTTTGTTAGTATTTTGTTGAGGATTTTTACATCTATGTTCATCAGTGATATTGGTCTGTAAATTTCTTTTCTTGTAAAATCTTTCTGTGGTTTTGGTATAAGGGTGATGGTGGCCTTGTAGAATGAGTTTGGGACTGTTTCTCCCTCTGCTATATTTTGGAAGAGTTTGAGAAGGATAGGTGTTAGCTCTTTTCTAAATGTTTGATAGAATTCACCTGTGAAGCCATCTGGTCCTGGGTTTTTGTTTACTGGAAGATTTTTAATCACAGTTTCAATTTCAGTGCCTGTGATTGGTCTGTTTACATTTTCTATTTCTTCCTGGTTCAGTCTCAGAAGGTTGTGCTTTGCTAAGAATTTTCCATTTCTTCCAGCTTGTCCATTTTATTGGCATATAGTTGCTTAGTGTCAGTTGTTACTTCTCCTTTTTCTGTTCTAATTCTGTTGATTTTATTCTTCTCCCTTTTTTCTTGATGAGTCTGGCTAATGGTTTATCAATTTTGTTTATCTTCTCAAAGAACCAGTTTTTTAATTTTATTGATTTTTGCTATTGCTTTCTTCATTTCTTTTTCATTTATGTCTGATATGATCTTTATGATTTCTTTCCTTCTGGTAACCTTGGGGTTTTGTTTTTTATTTCTTTCTTTCTCTAATTGCTTTAGGTGTAAGTTTAAGTTGTTTATTTGAGAAGCTTCTTGTTTCTTGAGGTGGGATTGTATTGCTATAATCTTCCCTCTTAGAACTGCTTTTGCTGCATACCATAGGTTCTGGGTCATTGTGTTTTCATTGTCATTTGTCTCTAGGTATTTTTTGATTTCTGCTTTGATTTCTTCAGTGACATCTTAGTTATTTAGTAGTGTATTGTTTAGCCTCCATGTGTCTGTATTTTTTACAGTTTTTTTCCTGTAATTATTATCTAGTCTCATAGCATTGTGGTTGGAAAAGATACTTGATATGATTTCAATTTTCTTAAATTTACCAAGGCTTGATTTGTGACCCAAGATATGGTCTCTCCTGGAGAATATTCCATAAGCACTTGAGAAGAAAGTGTATTCTGTTGTTTTTGGATGGAATGTCCTATAAATATCAATTAAGTACACCTTGATTAATGTATAATTTAAAGGTTGTGTTTCCTTATTTATTTTCATTTTGGATGATCCGTCCATTGGTGAAAGTGGAGTGTTAAAGTCCCCTACTATGATTGTGTTACTGTTGACTTCCCCTTTTAGGGCTGTTACCATTTGCCTTATGTATTGAGGTGCTCCTAAGTTGACTGCATAAATGTTTACAATTGTTATATGTTTTTCTTGGACTGATCCCATGATCATTATGTAGTCTGCTTCTTTGTCTCTTGTAATAGTCTTTATTTTAAAGTCCATTTTGTCTTAGATGAAAATTGCTACTCCAGCTTTCTTTTGATTTCTGTTTGCATGGAATATCTTTTTCCATCCCCTCACTTTGATTGTATGTGTCCTTAGTTCTTAAGTGGGTCTCTTGTAGACAACATATATACAGGTCTCCTTTTTGTATCCATTGAGTCAGTCTATGTCTTTTGGTTGGAGCATTTAATCCATTTACATTTAAGGTAATTAACAATATGTATGTTCCTATTACCATTTTTTTAATTGTTTTGGGTTTGTTATTGTAGGTCTTTTCCTTCTCTTGTGTTTCTTGCCTAGAGAAGTTCCTTTAGCATTTGTTCTAAAGGTGGTCTGGTGATGCTGAATTCTCTTAGCTTTTGCTTGTCTGTAAAGGTTTTAATTTCTCCATTGAATCTGAATGAGATCCTTGCTGGGTAGAGTAATCTTGGTTGTAAGTTTTCCCTTTCATCAGTTTAAACATGTCTTGCCACTCCCTTCTTGCTTTCAGTGTTTCTGCTGAAAGATCAGCTGTAAACCTTATGGGGATTCCCCTGTTTGTTATTTTTCCCTTGCTGCTTTTAATATTTTTTCTTTGTTTTTAATTGTTGATAGTTTGATTAATATATGTCTTTGTGTGTTTCTCCTTGGATTTATCCTCTATGGGACTTTCTTTGCTTCCTGGTCTTGATTGACTATTTCCTTTCCCATATTAGGGATTTTTCAACTATAATCTCTTCAAATATTTTCTCACTCCCTTTCTTTTTCTCTTCTTCTTCTGGACACCTATAATTCGAGTGTTGGTGTGTTTAATGTTGTCCCAGCAGTCTCTAAGACTGTCCTCAATTATTTTGATTCTTTTTTTCTGTATTCTGCTCTGTAGTAGTTATTTACACTCTTTTATCTTTCAGATCAGTTATCCGTTATTCTTCTTCAGTTATTCTATTGATTCTTTCTAAAGAGTTTTTATTTTCATTTATTGTGCTGTTCATCATTGTTTGTTTGCTCTTTATTTCTTCTAGGTCCTTGTTAAACGTTTCTTGTATTTTCTGCATTCTATTTCCAAGATTTTGGATCATGTTTGCTATCATTACTCTGAATTCTTTTTCAGGTAGACTGCCTATTTTGTCTTCATTTTTTAGGCCTGGTGGGTTTTTACCTTGCTCCTTCATCTGTTGTGTGTTTCTCTGTCTTCTCATTTTGCTTAACTTAGTGTGTTTGGGGTCTCCTTTTTGCAGGCTGCTGGTTCATATTTCCTGTTGCTTTTGGTGTCTGCCCCCAGTTGACAATGTTGATTCAGTGGGTTGTGTAGGCTTCCTGGTGGACGGGACTAGTGTCTGTGTTCTGGTGGATGAGGCTGCATCTTGTCTTTCTGGTAGGGAGGTCCACATCCTGTGGTGTGTTTTAGGGTGTCTGTGACCTTATTATCATTTTAGGCAGCCTCTCTGCTAATGGGTGGGGTTGTGTTCCTGTGTTGCTAGTTGTTTGGCATAGCTTGTCCAGCACTGTAGTTTTCTGGTTGTTGAGTGGAGTTGGGTCTTAGCATTGAGATGGAGATCTCTTGGAGAGCTTCCACCATCTGATATTATGTGGATCCAGGAGGTTTTTGGTGGACCAATTCCTGAACTTGGCTCTCTCACCTCTGAGACACAGCCCTGACGCCTGGCCGGAGCACCAGGATCCTGTCAGCCACATGGCTCAGAAGGAAATGGAGAAAAAAAGAAACAAAGAATAAAATAAAATAAAGTTATTAAAATAAAAACCAAAAAATAATTATTAAAAATATTAAAAAATCAAAGTCAATTGAAAAAGGAAAAAAAAAGGAAGAAAGAGAGCAACCAAACCAAAAAAACAAATCCAACAATTATAACAAGTGCTAACAGCTATACTAAAAGAAGAAAAAACAAAACAAAACAAAACAAATCAAATAAACAAGCAAAAAAAAAAAACCCAGACAGAGAGAACCCTAGGGCAAATGGTAAAACAAAGCTGTACAGACAAATTCATACAAAGAAGCATACACATACACACTCACACAAAGAGAAAAAGGAAAAAGAAAAAAATATATATATATAAAGAGAAAAGGAGGAAGAGAACAATCAAATCAATAAACAAATCTACCAATGATAATAATCTCTAAATAGTAAACTAAGATAAACATAAAACCAGAGAAAAATTGGATGCAGAAAGCAAACCCCAAGTGTACTGTTGCTCCCAAAGTCCACTGCCTCAATTTTGGGATGATTTATTGTCTATTCAGGTATTCCACAGATGTTGGGTACATCAATTTGATTGTGGAGATTTAATCCGCTGCTCCTGAGGCTGCTGGGAGAGATTTCTCTTTCTCTTCTTTGTTTGCACAGTTCCTGGGTTTCAGCCTTGTATTTGACCCCACCTCTGTCTGTAGGTCGCCTGAGGGCGTCTGTTCTTTGCTCAGACAGGACAGAGTTAGAGTAGCAGCTGATTAGGGGGCTCTAGCTCACTCAGACTGAGGAGGAGGGAGGGATATGGAATGTGGGGCAAGCCTGTGGTGGTAGAGGCCAGCATGATATTGCAACAGCCTGAGGCGTGCCATTTGTTCTCCTGGGGAAGTTGACCCTGGATCACGGGACCCTGGCACTTGTGGGCTGCACAGGTTCCCAGGAAGGGAGGTGTGGATAGTGACCTGTGCTTGCACACAGGTTTCTTGGTGGCCGCAGCAGCAGCCTTAGTGTTTCATGCCCGTCTGTGGTGTCCATGCTGATAGCTGTGTCTCGCACCCATCTCTGGAGCTCATTTAGGTGGTGCTCTGAATCCCCTCTCCTCGCGCACCCGGAAACAATGGTCTCTTGCCTCTAGGCAGTTCCAGACATTTTCCCAAACTCCCTTCTGGCTAGCTGTGGCACACTTACCCCCTTCAGGCTGTGTTCACGCAGCCAACCCCAGTCCTTTCCCTGAGATCTGACCTCTGAAGCCTGAGCCTCAGTTCTCAGCCCCCACCCACTCTGGCAGGTGAGCAGACAAGCCTCTCTGGCTGGTGAGTGCTGGTTGGCATGGATCCTCTGTGTGGGAATCTCTTTGCTTTGCCCTCCAACCCCCTGTTGCTCTTCTCTCCTCTGTGGCTCCAAAGTTTTCCACCCGCCACCCCCCATCTCTGTCAGTGAAGTGGCTTCCTTGTGTATGGAAACTTTTTCTCCTTCACAGCTGCTTCCCAGAGGTGCAGGTCCCATCCCTATTCTTTTGTCTCTGTTTTTTCTTTTTTCTTTGGCCCTACCCAGGTACGTGGGGAGTTTCTTGCCTTTTGGGAAGTCTGAGTTCTTCTGCCATTGTTCATTATGTGTTCGGTTCGAGTTGTTGTAGGTGTATTTCTGATGTATTTGTGGGGAGGAAGGTGATCTCTACATCTTACTCCACCATCTTAAAGGTCTCTCTCTATCACATTGATTGATTTGTGCATATTTAAGAATCCTTGCATCCCTAGGATAAATCCCACTTGATCATGATGTATGATCCTTTTAATGTGTTGTTGGGTTCTGTTTGCTAGTATTTTGTTGTGGATTTTTGCGTCTATATTCATCAGTGATATTGGTCTTTAATTTTCTTTTTTGTGATATCTTTGTCTGGTTTAGGTATCAGAGTGATGGTAGCCTCATAGAATGAGGTTGTGAGTGTTCCTTCCTCTGTAATTTTTGGAAGAGTTTGAGAAGGATGGGTCTTAGCTCTTCTCTAAATGTTTGATAGAATTCATGGGTCTTAGCTCTTCCCTAAATGTTTCATAGAATTTGCTTGTAAAGCCGTCTCATCCTGAACTTTTGTTTGTTGGAAGATTTTTAATCACAGTTTCAATTTCATTACATGTGATTGGTGTGTTTATATTTTCTATTTCATCCTGGTTCAGTCTTGGAAAGTTATAGCTTTCTAAGAATTTGTCCATTTCCTCCAGGTTGTCCATCTTATTGGCATATAATTGCTTGTAGTAGTCTCTTACGATCTTTTGTCTTTCTGAGGTGTCCCGTGTAACTTCTCCTTTTTTATTTCTAATTTTATTTATTTTAGTCCACTCTCTCCTTTTCTTGATGAGTCTGGCTAAAGGTTTTTCAATTTTGATTATCTTCTAAAAAAATCAGATTTTAGTTTTATTGATCTTTGCTTTTGCTTTCATTGTTTCTATTTCATTTATTTCTGCTCTGATCTTTATGATTTCTTTTCTTCTACTAACTTTGTGGGGTTTTTTTGTTCTTCTTTCTCTAGTTATTTAGGTGTAAGGTTAGATTGTTTACTTGAGGTTTTTTTTGTTTCTTGTGGTAGGATTTTATTGCTATAACCTTCCCTCTTAGAACTGCTCTTGCTGCATCCCATAGGTTTTGGGTCAGTGTGTTTTCATTGTCATTTGTCTCTAGGTATTTTTTGATTTCCTCTTTGATTTCTTCAGTGATGTCTTGGTTATTTAGTAGTGTATCATTTAGCCTCTATGTGCTTGTGGTTTTTTACACTTTTTTTCCTGTAATTTATTTCTAATCTCATAGAATTGTGCTCAAAAAAGATGCTTGATATTTCAATTTTCTTAAATTTACTGAGGTTTGATTTGTGACCCAAGTTGTGATCTATCCTGGAGAATGTTTCATGTGCACTTGAGAAGAAAGTGTATTCTGTTTTGTTTTTTTTTAAATTAATTAATTATTTATTTTATTTGTGGCTGCCTTGGGTCTTCATTGCCATGCGTGGGCTTTCTCTAGTTGTGGCGAGTGGGGGCTACTCATTGTTGCGGTGTGTGGGCTTTTCATTGCTGTGGCTTCTCTTGTTGCAGAGCATGGACTCTAAACGTACAGGCTTCAGGAGTTGTGGCACACATGCTCAGTAGTTGTGGCTCACAGGCTTAGTAATTGTGGTTCACAGGCTTATTTGCTCTGCATTATGTGGGATCTTCCCAGTCCAGGTATCGAACCCCTGTCCCCTGCATTGGCAGGCGGCTTCTTAACCACTGTGCCATCAGGGAAGTCCCTATTCTGTTGTTTTTGAATGGAATATCCTATAAATATCAGTCAACTCCATCATTTAAAGCTTGTGTTTCCCTATTTATTTTCATTTTCGATCATCTGTCCATTGGTGAAAGTGGGGTGTTAAAAAGTCCCCTACTATTATTGTGTTACTGTCGACTTCCCCTTTTAGAGATGTTACCATTTCCCTTATTTATTGAGGTGCTCCTATGTTCAGTGTATATATATTTATAATTGTTATATCTTCTTCTTGGATTGATCCCTTATCATTATATAGTGTCCTTCCTTTTCTATTGTAACAGTCTTTATTTTAAAGTCTATTTTATCTGATATGAGTATTGCTGCTCCAGCTATCTTTTGATTTCCAGTTGCATGGAATATCTTTTTCCATCCCCTCACTTTCAGTCTGTATGTGTCTGTAGGTCTGAAGTTGGTCTCTTATAGACAGCGTATATATGGGTCTTGATTTTGTATCTATTCAGCCAGACTGTGTCTTTTGTTTTGAGCATTTGATCTATTCACATTTAAGGTAATTATTGATATGTATGTTCCTACTATCATTATCTTAATTGTTTTGGGTTTGTTTTTGTAGATTTTTTTTTATCTCTTCTGTCTCCTGCTTAGAGAATTTCTTTAGCATTTTTTGTAAAGCTGGTTTGGTGGTGCTGAATTCTCTTAACTTTTGCTTTTCTGTAAAACTTTTGATTTCTCTATCAAATCTGAATGAGATCCTTGCTGTGTAGTGTAATTTTGTTGTAGGTTTTCCCCTTTCATCACTTTAAATATATCCTGCCACTCCCTTCTGGCCTTCAGAGTTTCTGCTGAAAAATCAGCTGATAATATTATGGGGTTTCCTTTGTATATTTTTTGTTGCTTTTCCCTTGCTGCTTTTAATATTTTTTCTTTGTATTTACTTTTTGTTAGTGTGATTAATATGTGTGTTGGCATGTTTCTTCTTGGCTTTGCCCTGTATGGGACTCTCTGCACTTCCTGGACTTGATTGACTATTTCCTTTCCCATGTTAGTGAAGTTTTTGATTATAATGTCTTCAAATATTTTCTCAGAACCTTTTCTCCTTGTCTTCTTCTCCTGGTACCCCTATAATTTGAATGTCAGTGCACTTAATATTGTCTCAGATGTTTCTGAGATGGTCCTTAATTCTATTCATTCTTTTTTTTAATTCTGCTCCATGGCAGTTATTTCCATCATTCTATCTTACAGCTCATTTATCCATTCTTCTGCCTCAGTTATTCTGCTATCTATTCTTTCTAGAGTATTTTTTATTTCAGTTATTATGTTGTTTATCACTGTTTGTTCTTTAGTTCTTCTAGGTCCTTGTTAAATGTTTCTGTATTTTCTTGATTCTATTTCTGAGATTTGGATCATCTTTATGATCATTACTCTGAATTCTTTTTCAGGTAGACTGCCTATTTCCTCTTCATTTATTTGGTTTTGTGTGTTTCTACCTTGCTCCCTTGTCTGCAACATATTTCTCTGTCTTCTCATTTTGTTTAACTTACTGTGTTTAGGGCCTTCTTTCTTTAGGCTGCATGGCTGCAAGGTTGCATTCCCTCAGTCTTTTGGTATTTACTTCCAGTGTTTGAGGTTGGTCCAGTGTCTTGTGTAGGCTTCCTGGTGTGTGTGGGGGGGGGTGGGGGGGGTGACTGGTACCTGCATTCTGGTGGGTGGAGCTGGATCTTGTCCCTCTGATGGGCAGGACCATGCCAGATGTTGTATTTTGGGGTGTCTGTGAGTTTAGTATGACTTTAGGCAGCCTGTCTGCTAATGTGTGGGGGTGTATTCCTGTCTTGCTAGTTGTTTGGCATGAGATATCCAGCAGTGGAACTCGCTGGCTGTTGGGTGGGGCCAGGTCTTCTTGTTGAGATGGAGACTTCTGGAAGAGCTCTCACCAATTAATATTCCCTGGGCCCAGGAGTTCTCTGGTGATCCAGTGTCCTGGACTCAGCTCTCCCACCTCAGAGGCTCACACCAACCCCTGGTCAGAGAACCAAGACCCTGCAATCTGCATAGCATGGAAGAAAAAAAAATAAAGAAAACAAACTGACAAAGAAAAACCCCAAGACAAATGGTTATAGCAAAATCAAACAGACAAACACACACAAAGAAATACAGATACACACAGAAACAGAAAAGAAAAACAAAACAGAGAAAACAAAAAAGAAGAGAGCAACCAAACAAATAAATGAACCCCAAAATGAAAACAATAAAAGTTAAACTAACAAAAACAAAAAACAAATCAAAAGCAGAAAGCAAACTAAAAAAAGTCAAAGTATAAAACAAACACACAAAAATGATGAAAAAAAGAAAGAAGAAAACAAATGAAAAACGGAAAACAACAAAAAAATAAAGTAAAAATTTAAAAATATAGTTAAAAATATAAAAACAAAACAAAGGAACAAAAACTAGGAAAAAATACAATATTACAAAAGAAGTAAAAATAGAAAAAAAACTTATTAAAACATAAAAAAGAAAAGAAAAAATAAAAAAAGAATAATGAAAAAGAACAACAGAATAAACAAAACAATAAAAAATAGTAATAATAATTATTATTTTCCTGTAGCCTCAGCTGTCATTGTGCTTGACTCCAGAGTGAGCCACAGCCAATCTCTGCCTACCCAGGAAGTCCTCCTATACCTCTAAGTAGGTCTCTGGAACTGACATGGGCACTGTGAGCCCAGCTCAGACTTTGACCTGCCCAACTCCTGCATGTCCTTATCCCCAAACTCCACAGTTGTTAAAGCTAGACCAACCTCAATTGTGGGGACACTCGTCTATTCAGATATTCTACAGATGTAGGGTTTACTAAGCCAATTGCCGGGATTTAATCTACTGCTCCTGCAGCTGCATGGAGAGATTTCCATTCCTCTTCTTTGGTCACACCACCCCTGCAGTTCAGCTTTGCTTTTGGCCCCATCACTTACCTGCCCAGGTGAGAGGGGGCAAAAGCAGTGGCTAACTAGTGCACACTTACTCACTCAGGCAGGGGAGAGGGATGGATATGGCAGCCACAATTGAGATGTGAGGGGAGTGCCTGTGGTGGCAGAGGCCAGCAGGAAGTTGCAGTAGCCTGGGGCTCACTGTTCACTCTCCTGGGGAAGTTGGCCTTGGATCGTGGAACCCTCAACAGTGACGGGCTGCACAAGCCACTGGGAAGTTGTGGGCAGTGAGCTGTGCTTGCTCACAGGACCCTTGGCAGCAGCGGTGGCAGCAGTAGCAGTCAGCTCCTGCCTCTGGGGTCTGAGATAGCAGCTGCAGCTCGTGCCCACCCCTGAAGCTCATGTAGACTGTGTCCTCTGCCTGTGAGCAGAAGAAGCTCCTATGGCAGGCCCGCCCCTCTCCTCATGCACCCCCAACAATGGTTCTTTGACTCTCTGGCAGGCCCAAGCTTCTTCCCAGACTCCCTCATTTGTGGCACACTAGACCCTCAGGCTGTCTTCATGCAACCAACCCCAGTCCTCTCCCTGGGGTCTGACCTCTGAAGCCCAAGTCTCAGAACCCAGCTTCCACCTGCTCTGGTGGGTGAGCAGACAAATGTCTCAGGCTATGGAGTGCTGGGACCCTCTGTGCCGGACTCTCTCTGCTTTTCCCTCCATACACCTGTTGCTGTGCTCTCCTCTGAGGCTCTGAAGCTCCCCCTAGTCCCTGCCAGTGAGGGGGCTTCCTAGTGTGAGGAAACTTCTCCCCTTCACAGCTCCCTCCCATAGGTGCAAGTCCTGTCCTGATTTCTTTGTCTTTTTTTTTTTCTTTTGCCCTACCCAGTTACATGGAGATTTTCTTGCCCTTTTGGAAGTCTGAGGTCTTCTGCCAGCATTCAGTAGACGTTCTGTGGGAGTCATTCCTTGTGTAGATGTATTTATAATGTATCTGTGGGGAGAAGGTGTGCTCCATGTCTTACTCCTCCTCCATCTTGAGGGTTCTTCCCTGGCAAAAGATCTTTGATAGAGCTTCTCATTTCCACTCTTCACTCTAAGATCCATTTTCAAAAAAAGACCAAAGATCATCTTCTGAAAATAGGAAACAGACCATATGCCTTTGCTAATTTAATTTCTTTGATGGCTTACCAGTGTACTCAAACTAAGATCCAAGCCCATCATATAGGTTTTCAGTGCTACTATCTTCTTGCTTATTACATTCCAAGGATCTTATTTCAACTTTAATCATATAAAACTCTGCTTTTCTTGGAGCACTCTTCTCAGTATTCTTTGCATAGGTATCACCTTCTTCTCTTTCTTTAAATTTGGCTTAAGTGTTACTTCTTCAGAGATGCTTTCCTGATCTCCTTATTTAAAGTAAGTTCCCCTTATGTTTTCTTTTTCTCAACCCCTGATGTGTTTCCTTTGTAGCATTCAATAGTTTTTCAATTACTATAATTATATTTTTGTGTTTTTGGTTTTCATCTGCTGAATTCACTTGAGTATGGGATGATCAGGGTAGTGATCAGTTCTGTCTTGTTCTCTTTAGTATCCTTGGTACCTAACATGATACTTGGGACACTGGAGGTACTCAACAAATGTTGTTTTAATTTAAAATGATAACAAATGGTAGTAGAAACTCTTGGGGTAAATAAGATTACCCTGATTACAAACTAGAGACTCCTACCTAAATCTAGCCTGAAGATGTGTTTTTTTTGGTTCATTTGTATTGTGTTGATTTAGGCTAGTAAGTGGTTTTAAATTTTTTTAAATTCCTTTAGGTATAACATGAATGCTACAGTTTATCATAGTCCTCAGCTACAGATAGTATTGAAATATTTTAACAATGAGGAAGGGCTTACATCTAGTAGAAAGGACACAGGATACTTTGTAAGATATTAAGATAATGTTTTACTTTGCCAAATATTAACCTCAAGAGGAGTTAGTTACTCAAGAAGTTGCTTGAGTATAGAAAGATCCAGGATGTGTCTCAATATTTGAATACCTCTGCCACTCCACTCCTGTCATCTCTAGACTGGCCCTTATAAATATTTGAGTTTGTGACACCACTCTGTCCCTCTACAATTTAAAATTAAAAGAGAAGAGGGCAGAGAACAGAGCCTTGGGAAATGTCAACATTCAAGGACTGAGTAAAATAAATGAATCTCAGAGAGAAGCAGCTAGAGAAGAAAGAGCAACAAAAACAAAATGGTTTTCTAGCAGCTCAGGGAGAAAAGTTCTTTAAGTGGGCAACTGTGTCAATAGATAAGGGTGGAAAATTGTAGGTATTGGTGACTCCAGGACAAAAGGTTTCAGTAGACAATAGGTATTAAGTCAACTTTCAGTGGAGTGAGAAATGGTTGCAGACAACTTGAGAGTCATACCAAAGATGGGAGTGGTGTACATAGTCTGCCAGGGCTGTAGGGCATAAGGAAGTGTGTTGTTTGTAGATAATTTCAAAACAGTAATAAAGCTGACTGAAGTTCATCTTTTTTTTAGTATTGCTGTACTCTGGCAATTCTGAACAAGTTTAGGGTTAAAATTTTGCTATCTTCAGTCATCACTCTTAAAGAGAAGGATAGTGTAACAGCTAGAAGAGGGCATCATGTTAAAAGAGGATGACTTTATTAAACTAGATGGACTTGTGAATGTTTATATATTAAAAGAAAAGGATCAGTCCAGAAGAAGTGTTTTAACAGAGTAGAGGTTGTAATCAGTACAGCAATCTGAGGGCATATAGAATGCCCAACACACAGGAATGATTTAGCCTTGAATGAAAATAAGGCCTCTAATTCCTAGAGGAAGAATCCCTGACCCTTGATTCAAAACTGTTTCAATAGGGCAAGTTCTAGATCTTTTTTATTTCTTAAATTAACACACAAATTCTGATTACATTATTAAGTAAGTTTTCATTTTGTCCACTTTTGAAAATAACATTTATGTTTCAAAAATAATGTCAGTATTCCAGGTGTGACTGCTACTAAGTTATTTCATGGATTTCATGTAAAATAATTTTAAATGCATTGTGTTAGTAGATATATTCTAATTTCTGACATTAAATTAGTGTATTCTGCATTTGCACTTATTTCATACAGGTAACAAATATTGGGTGTTCAAGGACACGACTCTTCAACCTGGTTACCCTCATGACTTGATTACTCTTGGAAGCGGAATTCCCCCTCATGGTATTGATTCAGCCATTTGGTGGGAGGACGTTGGGAAAACCTATTTCTTCAAGGGGGACAGGTCAGTACACACTTCACATGAGGAAAACAGTTAACTAATGTTTAGAGAAGTCAATATATCTAGTCTATAATAGGCATGTACATTTGAGGAAAGAACCTGTGTAGATATAAGCACAAGAATTAATAGAATTGCAACCATTTTTAAACATATTTTAAAATAATATTCAAGGTAAATCTTTCTCTAATATACCCAAGTAATGTGACTTTCTTATGAATGTATATATATAGTATATATTCTTTCTCTTCTGTATAATCTTAACATGCCTATAAAGCTGTATAGGTCGTGTATTTTATCCTTACAATGCATTTTCTTGTAATTTTACTTACTTTACTTAAAAAGTACTTTTAAGAGAGGCTTTTTTTTTGCTTTTATATTTAAAGTTAAATTTTTACACTTTTCACACAGTTAATTTTGAACATTTTCAAATACTTTCAGTTTAGTCATGAGTTCTATTTCTTAGGACACTATTTATTTAGGTACCAGCAGATAGGTGCGATGAGCTAACTAAACTATCACTGGACTAAACACTTTTAGCTTGAAGTATAATATCTCTTGCTATTTTCTGTCATTTCTTTTCCTTTTATGACATTACTAACAGGGTTTGTAAAACAAAGTTAACTATTAGTTTATGACATACAGTAGCCACTAAGCATACTAATTTCACCCCCTGCCTACTTTTTGACAGATATTACATATAAAATATAAGCTGAAGGCTATATTTTTATTATTTTAAATTAATATTAGGTTAAAAAGAAATAAAGATGAAAAATCAAATTTTACTTACACTATTACAAGTTGGGTCAAAATGTGACACTCATAAGTAACCTTCATTGTTAGGTAAAACTTAAATATGTTATTTTACAAGTAAATTTAAAGCACGCACATGCACATATACACATAAAAACAACAGGTTTTAATGAGCAACAAGCTAGTATTGAGTTCGCCTTATAATCTTAACATAATGTAACCCTATAAAATGTCTCCAACTTCATGAGAAAAATAAGGATATAAACCTTGTTTATTTTATACTTTGTAATTTTTGATAGCAAGTGACTTAAAACATTGAGCTTTATCTGTGAACAAAAGGATCCTATCATTTGTGTCCATGGATAAAAATGTATAATTTTATTCTGTTACAAGCTTTTTATACATTAAATTTGTATATATTTCTATGGCAAAATATTCATAGCTTTTAATTCACTATCATGAAACTAAGGTTTTGCTGAATGTTTCTTACTAAATCACAAAACAAAATGATTCATCAAACAAAAACTCTATTAATGTAGAAGATACTACTTATCATCACAAAAAAGTATATGACTCTCAGTAAGATATGTGTAGTTAGAGTATGAAAAGAGAAGAATGAAGAAATTGCCACAGCATGGTGACCCCTAATGAAAATAAATCTGTGGACTTATATTCTTTAAAATAACAACCCTCAGGTTGTTAGAGTTTAATTCCTCAGCTGGTTTTAATTGCTTGAATGTACTCTTTCAGGACTAGGTTCAATACAGTCCTGTATTGTCCCCACCCCACCCCCACTCCCAGAAAGGGGTAGAAACAAAAGGCTAAGAAGACACCCTGGAGAAATTAACTTCTACAAGACAAAACATGAAAGCTTAACTTTCATATAACAGCTTTAATGAGGGTTTCATAGATGACAATAAAAACTGCCATTTTATTATCAGTTAGCCATACTTTTAAAAATGTTTCCATTCTAAAAACTTAGCACTTCTTGAAAACATTAAGTTTAGAAATTAAATGTGGGCTACCTCAAGTCAGTGAAATCAATGAAGGTTACATACCAAATTTATAATGGAATAAAGATATAGTAAGTGAGAAAAGGAGTTTTAGTAAATTTATTTCTGACTTGACAAGCTTCATGCAAAATATAACAAAATATATAGAAATAGTTTGATTTTAAGTTCTGCTTAAATAACTGCTTTTATAGGTTTTAAAAATATTTAAAGCAGGATCCCAACTAATTTCCATGTGTGTGATCTTATATATGAGTTCATGAATCACAGATGTTTTATAAACAGATGACTTCATATTTGTATAATTGCTTAATTCCAAAGTCACACAATTTATTAATACATTCATTCTAGATTAAAAGTAGATGGAAAAGACATTAAATTATCTAACTCAAACATTAAAAACAATTTGCTTATCACTTTTATATGAGAATTCAGTGAGTTTTTCTTCCTTATAGGCATTATATATTTACAATACTTATCAATTTTAACTTTATATATTTTTCCATGTATATTTTGAGTGAAAATATTGAAAACATTTATCTTTATTTATTTCTTCCTCTTATTTCATTGACATTTTTCTGTTTTAAAAAAATGTAAAACAGATTTCTATTTCTCTAAGGTTAAGATCAGAAAAGGATTTTAGAGACAACTTAGTCCTGGTGTAAAAAACTCAATTGCTTTAAGGGATCATGCAAATAATATATACAGTGCTGGGTATAGGAGTAATATATACAGCAGTAGGGAGTGATAGGTACTGTGATGAGCTGGAAAGTACAAATACTCTAGAAAAACATTCAAAATCAGAATCATTTATATAATTTGCTAGACAAACAAAGCATAGCTTTAAATTATATTTGATTCAAGTGCTGCCATATGTCAGTCCTACATCATATTCACTTCCTACCAAAGTCTAGACTGCCTCAGTTACATTCCATAGGTATTCATCCTTCTGTACCTGACTGCCTGTGGTGACAGCATAAATATGAGACAGCCCATTACATTCTCAATAGCTCTAATTCCTTCTTGCATAAGATTTCTGTACTCATCTTGGCATATCTCTCACTCATTTAGTTAAAACATTTTTTGAGCACATACTATGTGACATGTACTAGGTAATGAAGATATAGTAGTAAAAATAAAACACACGTATTCTTCTCCCATGGTCCTTAGATTCTATTAGGGGAGATAGTTGTAAACAGAGAAGAAATAAATGACCCTGATACATTAACATTGAGAAACACTACAAGAAATATAATAGGTGATGATGTGATAGAGGCTTGTGGGTGGTAAAGAGTGGTTGGGAAATTAGTGTGGAGGTCAAGAAAGGCCTAAATTGTGAAGGGTACACTGATGCAAGGACTTTAGTGGGGAGAAATTTCAACCACACGAAGCTATTCAGAACAGTGTGTTGTAAGTACCTGAAATAGCAGTACAAAAGCAAAAATGTTAGAATATTCAAATCAGAAAAAAATATTGTGGCTACAGCATAGTGGATAAGTGGTCAAGGAGGTCACACAGGTAAGCAGGGACCAGATTATGAGGCCCTGTAGAACATGGCAAAGACTGGATTTTTAAATTTTAAGTACAATGGAAAACATTGGAGGGTTTTCAACAGGAAAGTGCATGTTCTGATATGTATTCAAAAACATCATTATGGCCTCCGTGTGAAGAATGGACTTCAAAAGTGGAAGCAAGGAGATTAATTGGTAGGCTGTTGAAGTAGTACAAGGGGACACAATGGTAGCAGTGGAGATGGAGCAAAGAGTACAGTTTACATTTTGTATGTAATCATAACAAGTTTTTCTTATGGCTTGGATTTTACAGGTGAGAAAAGCAAATCAAAGACAACATCTAGGTTTATTGCCTAAATAACTGAGTAGATGGTGCCATTTCTGAAGATGTAGCAAAGAAAGGAAGGAATACTGGGGGAAGGGGACTAAGAGTTTGAAATGTTCGTTTTCGGTTTGAGATACCTGCTTACACACCAATTAGAGAAATCAAGCAGGTAGTAACAGTTCACAAGGAAAGGTGGGTTGGAGGCACAGATCTGAGAGTAATTTCATATAAATTGTATTGAAAATAAGGGCCGACATGAAATCTCATACGTATAAAGATAGCTAAAGAAGTGTAGATGAAATGATGGTTCTTTAAACAGATCTGTAAATTCAGATTAAAATGTCCAGTTTCACTGTTTCACATATAGCATGGAACTCAGTCCCTCAGACTCCTACTTGCCCTTTTCTTAATATACTATAATTTGATACTTGGATACATTTTGATCTTCATAGCATTTAGCTCTAAAATGCTATGTTCCTAAATCATCTCAGCATCTTCTCACAAATATACCCAAGACTCTCTTGTCATACTTCATTCTAGGCTGAACCGTTTAGGATTTTAAGACATTTTCAAAGAAAGAAGATAAAATTTAGATCTATTTTGGTTTGTTTTATTATTATTATTACTAATAGCCAAACAGAAAAATACATTTATTTCCTATAGCTTAAGGTGTGTGTTTATGAAGTAATTCCTTTTTGTGTTTTTAAAATTATCCAACAGAGTACAGATTGATATTTTCAATTCTGTTACATTTTTAATAAGGCTTCTGAAGAAAGAGATTTTGTATGATTATTTGGGCGTGAATAAAAGTGGCCCTGGGTTTTGTGATAACAGAGGCAAGTAGTCTGACTCTAGAGTAAGAAAATGAGACAAAGTGGATGAAGAAATGACCGGATCATATGAAATCAACCTTGGAGCCACTTTCTGTTCAGTTTGAGTTCAGCATCCAGAAACATTAAAGTATGTCATTTCAGAATTTTCTATACCATTTATTTGTTCACACAGAAGGAATTTAAGAAATTGTTGTATACTATTACATGGACAACTGTTTTGTCTTATGGTTATGACTCATGATCAAATCTAAAAAGTGATGAATAAATCCCATTTCCATTCATAATTTATTTTAAAGGATTGATTTACAATGCTTTTCTCAAAGAATCAGCAATTTAAAGTCATAATTCTACTGCAGAGATTATTGATATATCAGAAGAAAAAAATATAAGCTTTATTTATAATAGCTACTATCATTTGCTGACCTTACTGCACAAAATTCCAAAATTTTTCCATTATAATATCTAAATCTTAAACCCCTCCAAGTGGTTTATTTACATAATGTTCCAGATGAATATGCTAATATACTTCTCAATGAACCTATAAGCCTATTTTTCAGGGAGAAAAATATCGGTGGGATGAGCTTTTTTGTTCATGTTGAAATATGTTCAAATATGTTAGAAATTAAAATGCAAACCTATATTTATGAATAAGCCTAGGCATTTTTATAAGACAGCTGGATATAATGTGTATATATAATAATATAACGGACTCAATAATATTATGATTGAATATAGTTAGATGATTCTAATCACATTGAAGTTTACTGGACATATATCAAAGCTGACACAGCAGGTAACCTGAGGGCCCAATCTTATGCTGAGTTTTTCAAAGATGGTGAAATGATCCCAAGTTATAGTTTTGCATTATCTACTAACAAAAAGAGGGGAAAATTTCTTTTATCCTGAAAAATTCATACCAGGATTATGCTCCTACTAGAGGGTACAATAAAATTCACATTCCATAAATATTTTCTTGAAATGTGATCTCAATAAATCTTATGTGTCTTGCCCATAAGTGCTCAAAAAAGTGTTGGTAGGCAAATGGATCTATAAGCAAATAGAGCAAGGGATGAAGGAAAATTATATTGACACAATGAACATTAAGAATTTGAGTGAGGGCCCCAAGAGGGTAAGATGACAGGGGGATTAATGTAAGAGTGTTATGTCAAGGGAAACACTAGCAGAATTGTGGTAGAAAATTGTACTAAACTATGAATCAAAGACCATTAGTTTGAGTTTCAACTCTAACATTCAAGAAGAGCAAATGTGACTAAGACCTTACCTTTGAATAATATGATGCCCAATGCTTTATCATTGACTGAATTGCATGACCATATATACTATATCTATGTTAGGACCTCAGCATAAGTATGTTTTAATATGCAATATAAAAGATATTTGAGGGATTTTAGTGAAATAAGATTAAAATAATGTATGTATATAAATTTACTTTATAGCTACAAAGCACTACATGAAGAATAGGTATTGTTACATGAACAGGGTTATAACTACATCTTGGAGAACAAACCTGGTTTCTGAATATGTAGTAATCTTCCTTAAATCATATGTAGAGTGTGATCCCATTGTCCCTAGGATTTTAAATTATTCCTGGGTCAGCAAAATTTTAAAACTTTCTTTAAGTTATGGTTTATGCCATCTAAAAATGCCATTTATTGTAAGATACATCATAAATTAATCTATCATTGAGGGGAAAACTCTGCCCAGTATGCTTTGACATAGTATTGAGGTGTGAAATACCTATAATAGAGATGTGAAATGTGAAAAAATATGTATCTTAGAATCCGTGAAATAAGGTATTTGATGATTTCTCTGTGAGAACTTTTCTTTATGATCAACTTCAGGAACCAGTTAATATATATGACTATTGTAAATCCCATTGAAATATTTACTTGAGAGAAGAGATCTGGAGATTCTGAGTGCAATCTCAACCCCATTAACCATGCTATATTCATCGCAGCGTGTTCTGTGATACAGGAATATTCAAAAATAACTTAAAAGCAGATGTTTCCATGAAAGAAAATATACTTTAGCTTTGGTAGAACTTTTCACTCCCTACTTGTCTTCTTCAGAAAGATAGGGCTGGCTACCATTATTTCAGCTCAGTGCTTCTCCCTGAAGCTTTTCCTGATCTCTCTATCAAATCTGCCCTTATCTTCTATGTGATAAGAATCTATGACAAACACCTCTACAGTGTATTTTCCTGTCTGGATAAAATCTGCCTTGTGACTTATTATTGGGATACATCCTGAAACAATCTTTTTTTCTTTTCCATGTGAATACTGAAGATGGAAGAAGTGCTAATATTCCACATGTTACTTATCTGAGGTATCTGGGAATCTATAACAAAACATTCTTTATGAGATCCCACAGCTCTGTAGATAAAGGATTCTCCATAGACCTGAAGCAAGAGAATATACAGAAGAGACTGGATATTTTTTCTCTTTTTCTGATTTAAGCTAAATGCCTAATCCCAAGATAATGCATTGTGTGTTACTTCACAAATCTCTTCGTGAAATGCTACCTTTAGCATATGTTAAGAGATGTTTAGTGGTGTGGGGGAGAAAATGTTGTCAAACATATTTGGTATGTGTAGAAGAAAGAATAGTGACTTTTGAAATGGAACAGAACTGGTTATGAGTCATTGTCCTCCAAGAATTCTCCTCTCTCAAATGGAGACAATGACAATTCTCTCATGAGTTTATAGTGAATAAACATTTGGTATAATGCATAGAGCATTATGCCTGCCCTAAAATAGGCAATATCACTGTGAACTCCCAATGGTTTCACCCCAGTTTTGTCAATCCTTTTGAACATTCAGACATAAAAATTTTGACTCTTAGAACATATAAGCAATAATGAGTGATCCAAAGTAGGGAGGTTCACAATTTTTTCCTTAGATGTCTAGTGGGTCTGTGAAAGTGGCCCAATGGCCACCTTGTGAAGGGATGAGAGCTCTGAGAGTTCTGACTCTTAGCAAGCTTTGCTTTTATCTGTTTATCCATCTATACACCAAGGACTCTAGTCAAGACTTGCCCTAAGGTCTACAGTCATATACCTAATTGCTTCATCAACAACTACTTTGTTGTTTAACAGGCATCTGATTTTAACACGCTTAAAATCAAACTCACAATTCCTCAAACCTCCTTAACTTACCTTTCCATGCTTCCTTATCTCACTGAATGGCAACATTATTCTTCTGGTTCTTCAGGCCCCAAATTCTTGAGTTATGCTCAACTTTGTTCTCTCACATACTGCATTCAATCCATTAGTAAGCTTTTTGGGCTTTTTCTTCAAAATAATATCCCAATCCCTTGAATCATCATCAGTTCTCCAGTACACATTCTAGCCCAAGGATTACTGAAATGACATCCTAACCAGTATCTCTTCTTCTACTTTACCTCCTTCAATCTGTTGAACTCATAGCAGCAGTGCGTTCCTTTCAAAAATAAGCCATATCTTGAAGGTCCTCTGCTCAAAATCTTCATTGGCTTCACATCTCTCTTAGAGGAAAACAAAAGGTTTTGCCATAGTTTAAGGGTCTATCTAATCACAGGTGCTGGTTCCCACTCTGACCTTGTCTCCCTTTTGCTAACTCTATTCTAGTCACTCTAGCCTCACTGTGGATGCTCAAGTGCTCCAGGCTTATGCCTGCCACAGAAACTTTTGATAACTAGTTACTTTACCTGGAATGTTATGCTCCCCAAAACTACAGAATGTTGCTTCTCACTTCTTTCTGCTCTGTGCTTAAACAACAGCTTATCAAAGACCTTGCTATCCAGTATTTTTTCCTGCTTTGTTTTCTTAATAGATCTTACCACCTCCTATGATAGTATGCACTTATTGACATTTTTTTTTTTTGCCTGTAATCTCTACATATCCTAAAATATAAGATTGATAAGAGCTGGAGCATGTCTGTTTTGTCCAAGGTTGTATCACTGGCACCTACAGTAATGCTAGAAACACAGTAGATACTCAATAAATATTTGTTAAATAAATGAATGGGTAAATGGATCAAGATTATGCTTATTTCAAATGATGTATTCTGGTGCCTAAGTAAGATTTTTAAAAATCATGAAAACCTCTGATTTCTACATAGGTTGGTGATACCCTTTTGAATTGTAACTATGCTTAGCTAGAGTTTTAAAATTAATTTTTAGCAGACTGAATAAATATAAAATAAAATATCCACTTTTAGCATATTCTAAAAAGGAAACAGAATAAATTGTGTACACTGTCTTTGCATGATTTAAATCAGTTCTTTAAATCACTAACAAGTACATAGGTAGCATGCAGCAAGGATTTAATGAATGCTAGCTAGCTGTTATTGTTTGTATACATAATTGTCTTTTCTATGCATGTGTTGTTGTTGTTTATTTATCCTTTTCAGGTATTGGAGATATAGTGAAGAAATGAAAACCATGGATCCTGGCTATCCCAAACCAATCACAGTCTGGAAAGGTATCCCCGAATCTCCTCAGGGAGCCTTTGTGCACAAAGAAAATGGTATGCAACATGTGCATTATATATTTCATGAGCTTACTAAGTATTTGAATAATCTATCCTACTTGTTCACTATGCTAAATGATTAGAAAGTAACATACTAGGGCTATCTCATATTACATTTATATAAAATTTCCTTCATAGATTTATATTTAATATTATGCTCAAGATGTTTTTTTAACCTCAACCTATTTTAGTTTATAAGAAAAAAAAAGTAATTTTTAAAAATGAAGAGTGTTCATTCCTTTGAAGTAACCTCACCTATTTTCTACTAAAATTCATGTAAAGATAATAATAACAGACGTATGTGGGACAGGAGCTGGTCACAAAGAAGATATGTTATAAATGTGGGCTGAGGATTGTACAGCATGTTGAGGATTATAATTTTTCATGTGTACCTTTGGCTTATAGTGTCAGCAAACAAGAAAGATCCCAGCTCAATACAGTAAGGCTAGAGTAGATGTATGATTGATTAATAACAGAAACATATCACAGAGCTGACTTGTTCTCCATCTCAGGATTCGGGATTCAGCCAGATCCTAAGGGAAGTTAGCCAAGCAATGGGTAATCAATACTTCTGTATCTGTTGGTAAAGTTTGAACATTTCTCTCCACATTCAGGGATTAGTAAGTAGAAATAAACCATAATAATAATAATTCAAAATAAAATTTATACACAATATTCCAGAACAAAGGAAAGTGACATCAAACTGAAATACAGAGAAAAAGAAAATACTCTCTCAGATGATTTATAATAAGAATGAGAAGAAAATAATACATTATGTGGGTCCTAAATAGCATGAAAAATCTATAACATATATGCAACAAGAACAAAATAAACATCACTTGCAAGAGGAAAATTAAATGCATCTTGGAGAGGAATATTGAAAAAAAATAATGAAGAAACAGGGGAAAATGAAAATTTGACACCACCCACTGAAAACAATGGCTGATCATCAGCAAATTGCCAGAGTTTAAGAAAGCTTTACACTGAGTACAAGCTTGAAGGAACTGACACCCAGGATGATAGCAATCAGAAAAATAAAACACAAACTGTGTTTTGACCATTGTTTTGACCATTGTTATATGTAATTTATACTACATTCTGTGTAAGGATATCCCACAAGTAAAACACTGTATGCTAAGTCAAAAAGAACCTTGAAGCCCTGATTATAGCACTTACTGGAATTATAGTTTTTTGTGTATTCTATTGGTTCAGAGAATTAAAGGATCAAGTTAATATATAGCCTGTATGTGACAAAAGCAGAAATCCACAGGAGAGGACAGATTGAGATGAAACATATCTGTCTGAGATAAAAAGGAAATCAATAAGAAAATAAAGTTACAATGCAGTCAAATTGGAGGCAGTAAAACCATATCAATATATGGCAAAAAACTCCACAAACTATGAAGATGCAGAAGACAAAGAAGTGAAAAAACATGAAAGATAATCACATGGAAAGCAGAAAACTGAGATGATCCCCTAAAATTAGAGCTGTCACTAAGAATCTAAGGGGGAGAGGAGATTTCTTGAGGTTAGATTAAAGGGGGTTGTTTCAGTGCAGATAAAACCAGCTCTAGCTTACCTTTACAGAAGTTCTACCACTGCTCTAGACTGCCCTCAATAAAAGTTATCACACACTATACAAAAATATATGCAAAGAAAATTAAGCCACGACCTTACCAGTGATTAAGTATAGCAAGTTTGATAAAATTTTTTTCAATTTCTTTCCTTTATTAATATTCTAAAATGAATATAACTTTTATAATAAAAACTTTTAAAATAAGTAATAATTATTTCAAAAGATTGAAAAAGTACACATAACCTTAATTCCTTAGCATATTAACTGGTTTTTTTTTTCCCTGTTTCTATTTGTAAGTCCATTAAAATTTGAGATTTGATTCAGGTTCTCTGGAAATAAATCATAATTATATAAAGATAACAAAAAAATCTTCTGGCTGCATCTTGCCCCATGATTTTTCATATTCTTGTCCATCTGAAAATAATATATGTTTAGTATAAATGGTTTCCTTACATTCAGAATTTAATATTTTATTTTCACATGGCAAAGATTAACTTTGTAAAATACTGGCAAAAAAACAAAGAATGTTGGAAAAACCAGTGCTTACAAATGACAAAAAAATACAGATGAAACTTCAACACATCTATGTCTTCTGTACCTTACCTGGTCCATCCCTTTCTTTGATATCCTTCAACATTGAGCTCACTTTTGATCTTTCAGGAATCCTTGAATATCCTTTTTGGTACACCATCCCTTGCCCTCAAAACCTCATATTACAACAATCCATTTATATGCCTGTTTGTTATCCCCTCTAGTGTAAACTCTCAAATGCAGGTACATAGTAACCATTCAATAAACATTAGTTGTTGAAATTAATTTTATCCCTTCCATTACTCTAGACCTTCACTCCCTGCATTGAAGGAGATCTCCTATTTGTTTGAAACCCTTGTTCTGTAGGGTAGTGATATTAATCAATCTGGAACGTCTTAGTCTAGATAGTCTACCAATAGCAAATTCTCTACTTTTAGTTCTCTATTCAAATCTCATGCTTGTGTTTTTTTACCTTGAATTCAAATTTTACACAACTTCTTCCCTTATGCTTTTTATAGAAGATCAAGTTCAATTTATTGAGTAAACACACTTATATTTATATAAATATAAATAAATTTATATACTCAAAGTAATTCCCTATAAGGATAAGTCCATGCATATGATACTTGATGGTCATAAAATCAGAGATGATAGAGCAATGAAATGTTTTCTCTAATTCTTCACCCTTCCACCAAGGTAGGAATTTCTTCCTAGGGATCTTCTCCTTATGGTAGTTTTCAAAAAAAAAAAAAAGAATCCCAGAAGCTTAAAATTGAGCTATAGATTTTTGAAGGATGTTTTCATATTAAGGTGGAATATGCCTTCCTATAATACCTATTGATATTAATTCTGCCACCTTGGCCAATGAAATGTGAATATGTGGTGCAATTTACTGACTTCCCACCATCTATCAGTTGTGCTACATAAATTTGTTATCTAATTTAATTGTCCAACACAAATACCTCTTTACCTCACTTATAATTATTTATGAATGAGGAAAACAGCATCAGCTAGTTTAATTAACTTACTCATGATCATGAAAGTGGTGATATTATATGTCTACGGTTTGAAACTAGACCATTCTAGCCTCACTGAATTTCTGTAATGCACTCTCTCCAAAGAGGAAAAATTAAAACATCTTTTCCTACATTATACCATTAAGGTAATTGACAATCTGTCATGTCAGGCCAGATTTTTCATTTTGTCATATTAGATATACCTTAGGGTTTCTCAGAATATAGCTTCTAATCCATCATCATCCCAGTTTTCACCTGTAACCATCTTAATTTAACAATTTTCTTATTTTCTTCTTTATTTTTAGCCCCTGAAAATAGCTACAATAATCCAAATGATATTTAACTTATGCCATATATATATATATATATATATATATATATATATATATGAATTATTTCTTCTTGCTTTTGACAGTGTTTTAAACAATGGCATGAGTTTTTAACTTATACTAAAATTGTAGTAAATAATCACTGCATTTACCCACCTTCAAATCTCTAAGTTACTTGCTGTCAAGCCCTGCCTCCTAGGTATTCTATATTCTCTCCTTAGAAAATGCAATTTTAAGGTTAATACAAGATTCTGCTTTAACACTGCTGCATTTTATTTTACTGATTATAGCTCCACTTTTAGCCTGTTAAAATAGTTTTACTCTTGATTCTGTTGGTGTATTAATTCTCTACCCCGACCCTCACTCTCTGTTAAAATCTACACGTGGGATTCAAACAAATATTATCACAAGACCCAGGTTATTCATTCACATTTGTTAAACATTAATTAACTTTTACTAATAAATATACAATAGTAGAAAACAGAGAACACACAGGCACTGCCATGCAGGATCTTCTATGAAGTTATAACAAGGCAGCTATGGTAGGCAATTTCTCCTTACATTTTAGGACTAAGCAATAGAACAGTCACCAGTGAAAACCAGTCAAATACAAGGAAAAAAAAAAGTCATCATATAATTCATTACAGCCTAACTGACTTCTACCTCAGAATTTCTCAAAAATGATACTTCAGGTGAGTTCATCTGAAGTTTCTACTCTTAGTAAGCATAACATCTACAAGATTATAACATCAAAGTTACTCACAAAAGAAAAAAAATGAGTATCTAAACATTTCTTCAACCCACTAATATTTCATAAATGGTTAAAAAATTATTGAATGAGATGAATTTTTCAGGATCAATGTTTGACAGATTTCTATTACCAAGATTTTAGGCTACTTCTTTTCAATTACTTTTATTCTCTTAACTCCTGCTGACTAGACTTCTTACCTCTAACAAGTGTATTCAGCCAACTATAATTCTACTGTATATGGAGTGTGTTAGTATAAAACTTGGCCTGCAGACATGATAAATATGAAAATGGAAACTTCTGAATTTTTATGTGATACCCAGTAGTTTCTTAGTAATTAGCTTTGACTAAACATTAAAGATGAGGACATTTCCAGCTGTTGGTTTCCAGTTTACAAATATAAGAAGTACATTCACCTGTCTGGAAGGTCTGTTTCATTCTAGATCAATGCCATTATTCAACTATAATCATCTAATGCACTTTATTTGGCAGGCCCTCGACGTTTGTTTATCCAAGCTTGTTGGGTAATTACGTTGGAGTTCATTAGCGTGATCAAATACCAACTTCCTGCATGCAGAAAAATTTGAATCTACATACACCTGTTTTCACTTGGCAAGTTGTTCTGATTGAAAAACTGCCCTTCAAAACTAAAAGCAATAGCTGATTTTCATGGCATTGAACAGAATGATTTCTAGAATGAAGTGACCTGAAGTGATGGTCTATCCTAGCTGAAAGTTTTTGAGAGATGTCAGAGTTTTTTGTTGTTATTGATTTAGGAGTGCTGTCTATCACCACCTGTGATGTTGAACCAAGGAGTATTTGTGAAAAGACAAAAATCTCTAAAGGACCTGGCCTTAGAAAAATCATTAAGATTCAGGCTCTAAAGCTAGACCAAGATTTAAATCCTTTTTTCAACATGACTAGGGCATATCATTTTATCTGAGCTTCAGTATCTTTGCCTGAAAAGTATAGGTAGCTAATTCTACCTGACAGAGTGTTTATGAGGATTAAAAGATGTCATTTACTAAGTTGTTTTTTTTTTGCGGTACGCGGGCCTTTCCCGTTGCAGAGCACAGGCTCCTGCATCGGCAGGTGGACTGTCAACCACTGCGCCACCAGGGAAGCCCCATTTACTAAGTTTTTAACACAGTGATTCTTCCATAATACGTACTCAATAATGAAGGGGAAAAACCCTCATTTATGATTATTAACTCAAAAATAGGCATACTATTCAAAATTAGACATCTCCCAAAATATAGTTTTTAAGTAATTATAACATTAAAACATTTCTTATTTTCTTGAATTTTATCTCAAAGTCACAAAGAAACTTGACATGAAAGAGATATGGACAGAAAAAAAAACCTGGGCTTGCTCCCAGGAAAAAAAAACAAAAGTTAAGAGAATAGTTCTAAGAAAAACACATATTTATAGTTTAATTGTCACAAGTTTACAAATCTATTATCTGCATCCATAATGTTTTGGAACATAAATCATATGTGTTGCTAAGTTACTTGAGCCTTCTACATACTACCTCCTCCCCCATGAAATATATGTTAGTTGGAAGTATTAAAGATAGAATTATAGATTTATTTATACTCTATTCATCTTTTACTCTAAAAGGATTAACAATAGCTTTAGAATTTCTGTAAAATGTAGCTAGGTGATAAAAATTTAACATAAGCTAAGTAAATAAGAAAGTTAAAAAATGAGGACAAAAGAAGAGACAAAATGGGCATGACCTAGAGCTGAAAAAGGTTACTGCACAAAATACAATAAATACGTATTTATTAAAATTCTTAGCATACAAAGGAAATCACCTTTAGTTTCGTGATTTATGATTTCTTGTGATTTCTTTTCCAAATGACAAAAACAAACTTGTTCCTTAGGAGGAGTACAACTATTCCTGATGTTAAGATGATTAGAAATTTCCTTTGAGGTGTTTCATGGAGACGCCTCCTTATGATATATTGCACAATGTCCTCAATAGCTGCATGAGGGCAAACAGGGCTTCTGTTTATAAGGCTGTTTCGGCATCTTTCAATACAGGCTGATATTCTCACACTAATGTGTAATTCTGTACCAGCAATCCTATAAGCGAGCAACAGTATGAAGTTCTCTTTGCAGTGTAGACTAAGAGTAGATGTATAAAGCATGGTCTTTCAACAACTCTGTGCAAATATTATTTCTCTCTTTCAGCTGAGCTTTCCCTAGGCATTTGAGGGCGCAGTTTCTGGAGGACAAGTGCCAGATCCATTTCAATAGACAGCTGATCTGGGAATAGTGTTTTCCTACAAAAATTGAGTGGCTTTAACATACATCTTTTAAGTATCCTATTTAATTAAATTTCTATACATATACACTTTTACAAATAAGTGGTTCCTGTGTGTGTGTGTTTTCCCCCCACCAGGCTTTACGTATTTCTACAAAGGAAAGGAGTATTGGAAATTCAACAACCAGATACTCAAGGTAGAACCTGGATATCCCAGATCCATCCTCAAGGATTTTATGGGCTGTGACGGACCAACAGACAGAGATAAAGAAGGACACAGCCCACCAGATGATGTAGACATTGTCATCAAACTGGACAACACAGCCAGCACTGTGAAAGCCATAGCTATTGTCATTCCCTGCATCTTGGCCTTATGCCTCCTTGTATTGGTTTACACTGTGTTCCAGTTCAAGAGGAAAGGAACACCCCGCCACATACTGTACTGTAAACGCTCTATGCAAGAGTGGGTGTGATGTAGGGATTTTTCCTTTCTTTCTTTTCTAGGAGTTTGTGATAACTTGAGATTCAAGACAAGAGCTGTTATGCTGTTTCCTAGCTAGGAGCAGGCTTGTGGCAGCCTGATTTGGGGCTGACCTTTCAAACCCAGAGGGTTGCTGGTCCTGCACATGAATGGAAACGCACTCATGGGGAAGCTTCCATGATGCACAGTACCTGCCGTTCTTCAGTCCTTTGTCTTTTTTTGTCATTCAGTTCTAGGCCTTTCCTCTGCACGCTCAATGCCCAGTAAATTTTCAGGATTACCTAAAGAGGAAAAAGAAGAAAAGATTCTTCTTAAAGGTTTCTAATATGTTTTTTTCTGATGTCTGAGCCCATTTCTGGGGGAAAAAAGCAAAATGGAAAACCCACAAATTTTTGCTTTACAGCAAGGAAAAAGAAAAGGTTAAACAAAATACCCACAATTGAACGTTCAGGAAAGTGTGAAGACCCAAAACAGCTTTGTCTCCAAAGAAGATAGTTCTCTGACTGCTATGGACAGTCTCCTATGCTTCGTTTTTGTCAGGTGGGAGACCTGGAATACACATGCAGGACTTTAGACTGTTGGGACAGCCATTTTCCAACAAACAAGGGGCCAAAATATCTGCAATATTGTAACAGCCTTAATACTACATCCATTTTTCATTTTATACAGCTGTTCTCAGCTATGTTCTCAATGTTTCATCACATTTATATTCACAGCTATATTCAAATGGGACATTTTAATTGTTTTGAAGTGTTTCTAAACCCCTTCCTGCCACCTTACCCCTACATCATTGTGATAATCTCCCCAAGTTGTATTAGGCCACTGCCCCAGGCCTTCCATGGGTCTGTCAGGAATATTCATTATAAGTGGAGCAAAAAGCAGTATGTCTTTAAAGTGGTTTAAAGTGACAGTTATTTTATAAGGATATGTGACACTAGTAATACATTGGTGTAACCCTTTGAGAACTATCAAATCAGCTTTCAGAGTCTTATGATCTGGTAAATTATTGAACTGGGCAATGGTAAAAACAGGCACAGGTTTAAGAAGTTCAGGTTTTTAAAACAGATATCCTATAACCCCATGTAATTTTTAGTTGATTCACACTACTACATAAATGCATTTATAACAAACAGAAATGATGTTACTTGCCAAAAATTTTCTGGCAAATAAAAAGGTATTTTATTAAATATCTTGTAAGAGTGAAATTTTATTTGAACAACTGATTATAACAGCCTGTCTTTTTTGTTGTTGTTGTTAGGCACAACACACAACACAATTTCTGTTTTAAAATCCATTGCATGAAAACTCAATTTGCCGTGGAAGACGCCGCTAGCATTGCCATCTAAAGAATGAATTAAAATGATGACTCTGAGATTGCATGAATATCCTCCAGTGTATTAGCTATCTATCGCATGTCAACCATAGTTCTCAAAGGGTTAGTGTGGCTTCTGGCATTTAGCCGTCCATTTGATAGCTGACAGAGCCAAGAGACCACCAAAGCATTTCATTGTTGAGTGTAATTTGTCCTAACAGCAGTATTGTCATTTTCAGGTGACCTGCAGAGCAGGTTTGTATCAATATTTTTTTCCTAGAGAAAAGTCAGCAACTGACAGACCTCTTAATTGATTTTTAGGCGCTGCTTCTTGCAGTGAAAGGCTATACAGCCACTGGGCTGTGAACTTATTAGAGATGGTCAGAACGAATGCACCCCATGAGTCAGACATTGGCTTTGTGTGAAAGCCAGCTTTTGAGGGGATTAGCTTTTGAAACAATGAACAGCTTGCCTTGAAGTTGATTATTGATCTGTTGACTGTCATTAACAAAAACTTAAACATTGTCTTCTGTGAAAATTTTCCTTGAAGAGTCCTGTTCTATGTCTTTGCCCTTTGACCTTTAACTTGCAAACTGGCACAAACAGAGGAAGTCTTGTGTTGCTTCTCCATTGGAGTGTTAATTGTTCTCTAAAAACCTAGTAAGCATGAGCTGTTTCCTTAGAGTGGAGAGAGGAGTGTTGATGGTGGATCTGCAGATGGACACTTTGCTCTTTACACGCACACTTTAAAAATGCCGTATAGGTAGAAGTGACTTTTAATTTTCCTTTAATATAATTTCAAGTCTAAATTCATCATTTTAGTACAAATATAGAACTATGGGGAGAAAAAAAACTCAAAATACTTGAAAGGCCAGTGTGGCTTTTATATAAAGCAGGAATTTTATACTAGTGAAAATTTCTTACTCATTTGCTAATAATACACATTTCCAGATGATTTTAATGAGTGTAGGTATACATTCTTATTTGGAAATGGTTGGTTTGGCTGCCTTGAATTTGTATTTATACTCAACATAGCATGAAAATTAGAATGCCTCTCAGTTAAACTACATGTTTATGTTTTGGTTGGGGAAAATATTTTGTAATCATGGAGGGCATGTTGCAAATCCTTGCAGATTGTTATTTCTTACAACCTGAACATAAAGTAAGGCTAAGAAAAAAGGATAGTTAAAAAAAGTAATGGCTAATGGCTTTACAGCAAAACATTATGCAATGCAGACTGTATTTTGACAAGATGTTGGAGATTATGTGTGTGAAGGCCAAGAAAGCAAGGGGAGAGGACAAGAATTAGCCCTGTAGCTTTATTTCAGTGCTTCCATTCTAGACAATGCTGGTATTATAAAGAGTCGCTTCTACTGAGCATGGAGCGAGAACTATATACATAAGCTCATTTATACAATGTTTGCCTGTGGGAGGGTTTAATCTTTTTAGGGCCTGATGCCAAGAAAAAAAAAAAAAAAAGACTGGAAATTGTATTTTGCTGAAGATTGAAATGAGTAACCATGTCATTTGGGGACATATGTAAATCATTGAGGAATTCCATCAACCTGCACCGAAAATTGATTTTTTTTTTTCCTCTAAAATGAGAAAGAAACTAAAGAAGCAATCTTTTGCCTCTTTACTCATTTGTCACAATATCCTGATTCATCAGAAGACTATAAATATATAAGGGCTAGAAAATAACGATAGCATTAAGAAGGGAAAGACTCTGTCATTATGCTTGAATTCTGGAAATGTCATAGATAAGTGTTGGGCCATATTTTCCTCAATATGAGATGAGATTTATGTGATAAGAAAAGGCATATATGGTTTCTCTGTTTATTAGAACATTTAAATTTTCAGGTTGTGAGACTACAAGAGATAAGAAATATTAAGTACAGCATAATCACAAACATTGGGATTCTATTTGCCTATTTTATGCCAGGCACTTTGTATGGTTACTACTTCTCTTCCACTTGGGGTTTGGGGAAAAAATGTCAATCCTAATGGAATAGTGAAAGGGAGAGTGACTAATTGGTCTAGCACATAAGAATAGTGATTCAAGAACAAGGTGAATAATAAATAAAACAATATAATGTACAAGTTCAGTATCAATAGAGATAAACAACATATCAAATATTTTTCAACATTCTATCACTGATAGCATGGAAAGTTCAGACCTAGGGTTTCCTAAATTGAAATGAAAACACATTCACAATGACAAAAAATAATTCACCTTCTGTTTCATTATTTCTCATTACTTTAATATAAATATAAATGTAAACAAGGTAATGTTTCTTACATAAATTAACTATATTATAATTTTAGCCAAATATTATTTTTCTATATATTATTAACTGGACTGAATGAAGTATTAAACAGCCAATCAGTCTGTATTCTCTACAAAGCAGTTAAACCACATCAGATCTGTGGAAGAGGTTGTGAATTTAACTACTGACCTGTTTCAGAACAAAGTGTCTTCTGACATGGCATCAGAACAGGTGAATACAGATGCTCTTTACAATCGCAAAGGTAACGTGCATAAATTAGAGAACATTATATGATACTAGCAAAGACAACTTCTGTTATAAATCAGAGGGCAAGACTTTTCTGAATCAGATGTAATAAATTACTAAGTAATAATTTACAAAAAATAATTACTGAGTAATAAAGGATAGAGACTGATTTACTGAAACAAGCAAGTGTTACTTTTACTATTCAGATTGCTTGTAATCTTTTTCTATTGATATATAATTTGTGTGTTTCATATACTAGATACTTGTTTTTATTCACTTTCTGTGGGTGATTTAAAAAACACAATGTGGTGGATGAGGACATTGCCCAACTTCACTGGTATTTCCAATACATGGATGATGTGCATATATGGGATCCTAGGGAAACTAATATAATACTTTCCACTTCTACATATTATGCTGTTATCTCTAGTATGCTACAAATACACACTCACACTTTGTGGATCTTATAGTAGAATAAGCAATGTGGCCATATTGACTAAATTCAGTGTGCTACCGGAAAAGGAATGGATGTTATAATCAAATAGACTGAGTTAACACAAAATTCATTAAAATAATCCTTTTCTTTTTAAGTTTTGGAATTATTTCCAAAAACTAATAAAGGCAGTAGCTTACTGATAGTATTGAGTCTGTGAGACTGTAACATATACTGAAACAACCTCATGGCTGGTGGTGAAATCTTTTTCAGCAAACACAGCACAGAGTTGATTGAATTTTTGATTCTCTCAAGAACACGTTCCAAAATATCAGATGTTAAACAGAACATGCCATCTAAACCAAAAATGTTAAATTCAGATAAGCCATTATAAGTAGTCATGAGTACAATCTTATGATATCACAAGGTTTCATGACAATAATACTAGAAAATCTAACCATTTCATTGTATCTCATGCACCTTCCTGATTGATTTATTGTGATCACAGTTTATAACTGCCAGAACATATGTATCTATGTTACAGAGTCTATGTTGCCTAGTAGGGAACCATAGTTACATCAGAGAAGTTATATTTAAAAAATTAGAACTTCCTAAATATCAGAAAAACTTCATAATAAAGAATGCAGCAACCAGGCATAGCACCACATGATAAATATGAATTCTAAATGTTAAATTTATCATATATTATGAAAATTAAAGAAGAGGAAATATGAGTCTTTTGTAAAATATAAAACATCATATAGAACTCCTTAATACAACTGGAAAATTTACTTTAGCAAGTATAAAAATAGTAGAACAATGCAACTTCAGGCTCTTCACACTAGTGACAAGTATGTGATATATCAATGTATATAATTAGACAGTGGTCATTAGCTGTTACCCTGCATAAACACATCTGATACTCATGCATTGCCTTCTAGGCTAAAAATGTCAAAGTTAGATATTCAGTAACCTCAATTGGAAAGATCTATATAATGTTAGAATCTCCTGAGAAAAGCCATGTCCCTAGGATAGAAATTTACCTCAATAATTATGTAACACAAAACACTTGGCAGAGTAGCAAAGAAGTTGCCTTAGTGTTTTAGTCTCATCTAATTGTAACCGTTGTCTTTCATGTACTACTCAAATCATTTTTCATTTGTTTACTTTGGTGTAATTTTGAAATGATTCTGATATTTTCCAGGTCAGATTAATAACATCCAATTGCAAATATCTCTTCCAACATTTTATACATATATCTACTTTGAAATTTAAACCAATAGTATATAAAGCCTAAGAATGAGCACTGATTTGACAAATTCACAGAAATTGAGTGAAAAACATGTGATATTGCAAAATTTTTGTCAATTTCCTGGTAGGATACTGAAGTATCAGCTTTCAATTTTTAAACACAACTGTGAGCTTATAACTGGACATGTCATGCATTATTTTTTAGAACAATGCTAATTCTTTATACTAAGTAAGGGTATAAGATCATGAGTGCTGTAATGCAGCACCTCAGGCACTCATAACTAAAGCTCTTAAGGAAAATGAAGGCATAGCCAGTAACTCATGGTTAGTTCATAATAAGTATAAAAAAGTATGGGAGATAATTCTGAAGATTTATGACGATTCTATGCTTTTTCAGTTTAAAGAGCAGCATGTCTTAAAATGAGTCTTATACTAACATTGGACTGGGAATAATGTTCAAGTTTGCACTCAACGAATCCTTATGTTCAAGAGCATACTGGACAGTGTAGGACAAACGCATCATAAACTAGGATGTTTTGCTGATTCACATAACTTTGCCATGTGCTCTGCTATAGAGCTGGATTTATATGCCATTAAGAAGGAAGAAGAAAATCAATTAAATATAAATATGAAAATTGCATTATGTTAGGCCACTTAGCTTCAAAGCAAGATGTTATTAACTCTTATATAGAAAAACCAGAAGGAGAAAATGGTGAACATGAATGAAATGATTAACTTTTTGATTTACAAAGACATTTCTTGAGTATCTTGTTTTTATCCATGAACAAATATCACTCACAATATAAACATTTCTGTAACACTTGGTCTGTAGCTAGATTGGATCCCAGGAGAAATACTTTTGGACACAGGCCTTTTTATACATGCCTCATACATGATGAAGCTTCAGTGACTGCATGTTACGATGCTTTTTCCTAGGATAGGATATGGTGCTGCTTGTACTTGCCATCTTTATTTGAATGTATGTTTCTATGTTGGCCTGCCTTGCCAAGATATAGATGAATAAAGCCTGGTGTGAGCTGTCCATTTGACAAGTTACTAGAACACGTTTCATTTGCTCTTATGTAATGCCAATTTGATCTTGTTCCGACTCTATATACTGACAACCCAGTTGCAAAGGTAAAATATACTCTACTTGAATGAATGATTCAATCCTTAAATCAATGTCATAGTTTTGCTACCACTGAAATATCACAGAGGCCACATTTTTATTATCTTCTCACAGCTCTTTAGTATATACTATTGCCTGTGTAAAATTAGATTTTTAGTTCTTTTTGTCACTTCTTTTGTATCTGAAGTGGAATCCATTATTCCTTTATATATTCATGAATGCAAAATTTCACAATTCAGTTACATTTTTATTTCCAAACAAACATTATTTCCAAACAAGTATGCTCTGTGTGCCTTATTTTTCTCTTCCTTCAGTTCTGAAATTATTTGTTTGTGTTCTGTTTGTCACCCCTAAATACAGGTGGTTGGGAGGGATATATTATTTTGTGTTGTTCTGTGCAGTCTGTGCCTATAATTGCATTCCTTTCGATTTCTACCTAGCCCCCACCTTTTTTTTTACAGATTTGTTTTTCCCTTCCCTTTGTGAAAACCAGAATTGAATATCGTATGCGGTATCCTGAAAATATGTTTGCCCCTCAGTTTTCTTCCTTAACAAGTTTCATGCAAAGATTTAGTTCCAATAAATTTCACACACCTCCCAATCTCTTGCATTGGATTCTAACTTTTCTAGAGCTATTCCCCTGAGAAAAGTGAAATGCTGAGTATGAAGGCTGTTGTCTATCGATAAGCCAGCTAAGGAAGTTTGCTTTTGGTGAATGTATCTTAAATAATTTATACTGGAAAGTAAATACCATAATTCAGTGTTTTGTTTAAGGTACATCAGGAGTACATGAATGCCTAAAACCTCAATACTTTGGTCTATTTCCCTTTATGTGTAAATTACATATATATTAAAAAGAATGAGAGAATAAGAGATTAAGGGGTGTTATAGTGGCAGCTTTTTGCTGTCTTTGCTTTGACTGCATCAGCATTTCTATTGTGGACCTCTATTTTCAGGGGTTTTAGAGACTCACCAGTAAAAATTTGCTTCAGGCTTAAAAGTCTTGAAATATTTTTTTTAGATATATAATTTTAAACCAATATATCTTGTTTTTATATTATAGGAGGGAAATAACTGGAGTTTACTAGTTCAATTTTGTGCTAATATAACTTTTAATGAGCTTAATTTTTTAATAAAACAAAATCTAACCAGTCCATAGTCTACTGATGGTTTTTTAAAAGAATCACTAATTGACATAGAGAAAATTGCCTGCTTTGTCAGTGTAGCAACCTATCTTCAAGATATTTTAAAACTTGTAACCTATATTAACATTATCTTGATTCTAACAGTGGATCAGTATGATAATGAATGCAATTTATGCCATCCATATGAGCTATCTGGTAATATAGATTTGGAAATATATAGTATATTTAGTAAATATATATGTATATATATATTTACTAGGTAGATTAAGGGAGGTAAGTGCCCATAAATTTAGTTTGTCAAGTAAATACCATATATATTTTAAAAAATTGCACAGACATTTATCTTTCAGAATTAGATACAAGCAATTGCAAAGAAAAGTTGTCTCTTGAGTAAACAATACACATTTTATAGCTTCTTATGAAAATCATTTTTTCTATATTGTAGTTATGGGAAATTAAAAGGATTTAATGCATAAAATTAATGCAGACTTTACTTAAATAGCATTAAATTATGAAGCAGAGAGAAACACTAGGAAATGAAATATTTAGGCTGTTATCTTTTGGTTTAAGACAATACTTTACCTTTATTTTCATTCCTATTGATATTTTCAGTTATGCAGAGAGTATTAAATTCTAACTTTAAGTGTCTGTATTGTTCACGTTACACTCAACACTATTTCATTAAATTTTTGATAATATGTAGTCTTCTGTGTGCAAGGAAAGAAGAAAATAACACACTTATTTGCTGAATGAGTTCTAAGGTTTGCAAGTTGTTAGTGATTTTTTTTTGCCCACACAGGTTTCTATACATTTATACCATCTTAAATCTGGCATATATATATATATATATATATATATATATATTTGTTTGTTTCAGATAGCTTCTATTGACAAACACAAAGCTTGTTTGTGTACAAATATAAAGCTAAATAAATGGTGCTAAAGTGTATTATGACTGTCAGATATAATCAGGCAAAATTTTGTGGTGCTTAAATTAATTTTTTCATTGATTTATTGATCAATGCATTGAACAGTGTTTATTATTCACAAGTTGTCCTTTATTGGTAAATCAAGGCCTCATAGCACATTGTTAAATAAAATGGTTGACTAGTCTATGTAACAGCTCACCAAGCTACTATCTCTTTAACTCCTTATAATGTTTCGTCAGTAAAGGTCAAGGGATCATAATATTAATCTCATCGCTGTAGACCATTAACATGACTGAACTTTTCCACAAAGTACTTATGTTTACAATGCTATAACCCTTTGACTGCTACGGCAACCTTTAACTACACAAATGTCACAAGCTAGAATCATCAGCATGGTTCTTGCCATGGCAATCAAAGAGTTAAGGGCTGTGCAGTGATTTATTTTATATTTATTAATTTATATTTATTTCATTTTCATTCAAGAAGGGGATTTTGGGTGGGGCCGTTTTTTTCTGCTGTAAGTGTCTTAACCTAGGGAAGGGTTAAATGGCTTTTTATACTATTGCATCTTCTGTACTTACCATCAATTCATTGTGTTGTAATTTAAAAAAAAAACTGTCAATAAATAAGAGAACAGAAAAATGGTTCATAGACATTGTGGTTTACTCAGTGATGATATACATACATTTATGGTGATATATAGCAGTAGGCTTTGCTATCTATGTCTTCCTAATTGATATAAAACATAAAGTACAAACTCTAAAGTAATTTAGGCCAAAATCTCCTGTGTGTGTTTGCCTGAAATAGTAAGTATATTAAAATGGCCACGTCAACTGGAGAATTGTTTAACTGCTACCTAGATGCCTATGACTGTGACCAAGGACAGAAGCAAGAAATATTACTATATCAAATGTATTTCAGGCAAGTGCCCATGAACATAGGATATGTTAAGATTTCATTACCACTTGCCAAAAATAAAAATTACATTTTGGATAAGTGAGTATAATTTATTGATTAAAGTCCTAAATTTAATCAAAGGAGTTAATATTGATATCAAAAGTCTTTGGCAGTATCCTATTTAAGGATTATTTTCCTCCTTCTTTTTCTTTAAATGATAGGACTATAGTAAAGGGTGGCCATGAATAGAGAACTGACTCACAGAGAGAAAACAAGAGTAAGGATAAACATTTTCATACTTAATATTTTAATAAATTATTTTCTTAGAATATCAAATAGGTACATGTAACCAAGTGCTTGAACAAGTGTTTCCTAGAAAGCAAATCTAATATGTATCAATAGTTCTAAAAGATCATCTGAATTTTAAGAAGAGTTAGGAAAGCATATTGGGAATAAAAGAAAATGTGTTCTCTCATGCAAAAATTAAGGTTCATCTGTGCACAAATAATTTAATATTATAAACTTTAATGCACACAGAAAAGAGGAGCTCTGAAGCAGAGCAACTAAGATAATCACAGAAATTTAATTGTCTGAAGTAATAAACAGACTAGAAGGACAGAGGACTGTTTATATTAAGTCTTTGAAATCTGCATCTAGGCTGAATCCTTGGAAATTTGGAGATCTTTCTCAAAGAGTTTAAAGAAATACTCAGATAAGAGTTGTACTTTTGGAACATGTCAGCATACAAAAACCTACAAGATTTAGTCAATTAACAGTATAGTTTATTTTTATTTGTAGAAGCTTTTAAATAAAAGATAGCCTTTATTTTTATAAGGCTATTAAGGATGTGTGACCATAAATATCAGGTTGAATCCAAGAATGAATCTCCCTTGTTTTTATTATCAAAGAGAAAAAAAGCTATAACAATTAATCTCACCTAGTAGAATTGTTTTTTTTAATATCTGAATCATTAATTTATATAATATGAAAATACACTATTATATCACTTATCTTACAACCAAAGACCAAATTAGAATAGTATATTGTTTAGAAAAATAAAAATCCAAATAGGGGTATTGAGAACCTAATAACACACCTAGCATACTATAGAAACACAAATATAATTTATTGCAGTGAGCAGTGTTTGCATACTTTAAACCTTTTATAAAAAGTATTGAATAGGCATAACTTCAACCCAGTTTGATACACCATCATTTCTTCAATTTAGTTACCACATGGTGTATCATTAGCTCTCCCTTCCCACTTCTTCCTCCTTCTCCTCCCCTCTGCCCCACCCCCTTGTCTGTCTCTCTCCTTTAATTGCTCTATTCCTTGAAAGAAAAATTTATAAAGTCACTCCTTTCATATCTTCCTAACTCAATTTTTTACTTCTTATTATTTATTTGTACTTCTCACCATGCACTTGATGTAAAATTTCTTCAATGTAAATGATATATTTATTACTTAACCCACTCTTCCTAATTCTCTATCTTACTTGGCTTCTTAGCAATATTTAATACTGATAGTTACTCTGCTATTCATACTTTTCCTAGACAGCTCCTTGAGGGTGGGACCTATTTATTTCTCACCTGTCTTCCATACCCAGAGCCTGATACAGTACCAAGTTCATAGTCAGCCCTCAGTTAAATGTTGGCTTCTAGACATTAGAGTTTAGAGGATTTCCCTCTACCATATCTAACTTTTTAAACTGGTTCTTTGAGCTTATATAATTCCCCCATATGTTCTTTTCTTTTCATGCAGTGTAAAACTTAATGGAACTGACAAAGTAGGTAGAAAGATAGAAATATCCTTCATCATCTATATATGCATCCACAATCCATTCATTTGTTCATTCAATGATATTGAGATCTGACGACATCCCAGGCATTTTAGGTGTCAGGGCTGAATCAGTGACTAAAAAGTCATTCAGCACAATGAGCAACAAATAGTATGTCAGGTCATAGGTTTGATGAAGGAAATCAGGGTCCAGGGATAAGATGGGGATGTTTGGAACAGTAGGGTATTTCTAATCAGGTGCCATCCGAGTAGAGGTAAGAAAAATTGAGGGAGTGGGCTATGTGCACATCTGAAGGAAGAGCCAGTGCAAAGGCCCGGAGGAGGAACAAGCATGGTGTGTTGTAAGGAACAGCAAGGGGGCCATTGCAGCTACAGCAGAAAGAGCAAGGAGGAGAGGGGTGGATGTGTCCATGGAGGCAGTATTTGGGTCATGTCTTATGGAGCCTTAGGGGTACTGAAAGGAGCAAAGCTTTACGATGAGATGGGAAGCCGCTGGAGGGTTGTAAGCAAAGGACTGTAATGGGGCAAGGGTGGAAGCAGGGAGACCAATTAGGAAGGAAGCCACTTCAGTCAATAACAGGCAAAGAAGATGGTGACTTGGGCCAGGATGGAAACAATGATGATGGCAAAAAGTGGTTGCCTTAGGGATGGACTCTGCAAGTCCAGCCAACAGGCTGTGGTGGAAGAGCTGAGAGGTGAGAGGGAAAGAGAGAGCCAGGAAGATTGGAGTTGCTGTTTCCTGCAAATAGAACTGGTCTAGGGGGATTAGGATCCCATTTTGGACATCTTTCTGTACTGTTAGTAATGTTCTCATTCATGATGTGGTTGATGACTAGATAGGTATAGACATATGCAAAAATTATTGATCTGCACACTTAAGATGTATGCATTTTACTCTATGTAAGTTTTATCTCAAGGAAAAATTGCTGTTAAAGACTAAAAACAAAACCCCCAAAATGAAGTATTTAACTATACTAATAGTTACTAATGGGTCCACAAAAAACAGAGGACTGAGAAATGAACATTGGATTCAGCCCCTATATGTTCTTAACCTCTTTTATTTTACACTCTTTCATGGACCCTTATCCATATGCATGGCTTTGGCTTTGTGGATGGGATATCTCATGAAATCCAGATTCACAATTTCCAGCCACTTGCTGGACAAATTAATCTGAATTTTTCTTTAGCTTCCAAGATTCAATCTACTAAGCATAAAACCCATCACCATCATTTTTCTTCCATCAAAGTAAACAAACTTCATCCCAAATTATCTAATTTATTAATGGCACTAAATTTTCTTGGTTACATATCCAAGAAAACACCAGTTGGTCTTGGACTTCTCCTTCTCCCTTTGCTTCACATGTCCCCGTTAGACATTTGCCAAGTCTATGAGTTCTACTTCTGCAGAATTACTGGCATCTGATTTTTCCTTGACATTCTTGTCCTATTTAAGGTTCATTACTTCTTCCTTTCTCAATCTCCTTTCCTAACACAACCTCTCTCAGACTATCTATGACAGAACGATCTTCTCAAATTAGAGTTTGAATTGTATCATTTCTCTATAAAGACAAAAATTTTACATGAAGACCTGCCAAAATCTGTTTTTAACTTGATTTTCAAGCTTTTCACCAGTATATATTTTTATAGCTGAAACCATCCAAATACTTGCCATCCCTTACCCATAGTTTGGCTCATGCTGTTCTCTCCACTTTGAATTCCACCTTTTCCTTCTTTATCTTTCCTGACTTCACTGAAGTGATAAAACTCCACAACTTTGAAACCTCTACTATCTTTTGCATCTTGTTTTGTTTCGAATGATCCTATTGATATTGTTAATATTGTTCCCCTTTCTTTTCAGAGGTCTCTCAATTCAATAAGTTGAATGGTCATACTCATACAACTTTTTAGACAAGGCTTATAATTTTATGTAAATTTGTTTTTATTATTTCTTGTCATTATCTAAGCTCCTGAGGATTGCAGCATCTAATACTGCAGCATCTAATGCAGTGCCTTGAATGAACTCCAGAAATGTTTGTTGCACTAAATTAAATTGTATTTTTAATGCAATTGGCATTAGAGAAGCTTTATTACACTTTGTTATATATTCTCGAACACACTTTCTGAGTCTTATGAACAAAGATATTTAAAAAACTTTTGTTTACAAGATACAATATTTTAAGCAGTTGACCTTGATTCTTTCCAAGATCTTACTTTTTTCAAAGCTCTTTAAATATTTCTCATTAAATAATAAAGAAAACCTCGAGTTTAGGCTAATCTTTTTTAATATTCATCCTTTACTTCTAATAATCATCTTTTGAACCAGAGAGAATTCTTTAGCAACAGTAGCTGAGTGAAGTGGGGAGAACTGTGTTTTGGAGGCACCAGTGTATAGCAGTTATCTGATTTAAAATATTAAAAAAAAATCAAATTCCACTTTCTCAAATGTGTGCATAACATGAAATAAATATTTGCTTTTTTACTATGAATTGGTAGGGCAGATTACCTTACAAATGAGAAATCATGAAAAAAACTTTCAAACAAGAGTTGTTTTGCCTATTCAGAGGAAAATGCAGTCCAAATTCTTGCTAGTATTGGGGTCTAGTATTGGGGGCTAGTATTGGGTCACTATGACAGGAGATCAAGATAGTGTTCAATCTGCAAGGTAAATAAGAGATTGGTGACACAGATTCAAAAGGGAAAGAGACCAGTCAAGGACAGAAAAGAGGACATATAAATAGTTCAAGGGCAGGGAAAGACACAGGTTTTAAAAAATTATTTGTTGCTTAGAACAATTATCAGTGGGCCTTTACATTTTCAATATCTTTCACCTTGAACTCTTTAAAGATTTTACCTGGCTTGTGATGTGTGTCTCAAAGCTACCTCGGCACTTTCAAGTCAAATGATGGCATATACTTTCACTCCTTCCAAAGCCCTACTAAAACTATAGAAAATGATTTTCTTTTCTTTTCAAAGACTTAAAGGGAGTACAAAAGAGAAGACAATAGCAACATTTGGGAAGCTGGAAGCAAGTGGGCATCTGGTAACTGACCTAACACACCCAAGGCAATCAAATTATAAATTATAAATTTATAAACTGGCAGGAGCAATCAGAGAGCAAGCCCAAATGTATCACTAGTATGCTGAAGTCTCAGGGAGTGGAAGCAACAAGCACCTGGAAACAGGGTGAATGGAGTTGACTAAATTAAGGTCTGAAAATCATTCATAGGAACCAGTTAAATGCTCTAAGTCCTGTCCAGGCCTCTCCACTTTCTCTCCCCAGCCCCAACCTAAAGGTTTATTCTGTGGAGAGGGTAAAAATGGTCTCTGAATTGGGGATTGCCAGTGTTCTGTACCAATAACAGGGGATTAAGTGAGCTTCTACATTTTAAAAACTAATACAGAGACCTCCAGACTTGCTATGTTTCACCACTGGAATATCAGCAGCCAGTTTGTGGGGTAGCTTTTGTTCTTGTTTTTGTTGTTATTTCCTTTAGGCAAGAAAATGGAACACTCTTCTTTGATGAATCTGATCAATCCAAGAAGACAATAAAATCTGTAATCAGGGTTTTCCCAGCAAAAGGAAAGCAAGATTATTTTTAATAAAGCTCATACTGACAAGTCCCAGCCATGCAGGCAGTGTTTTCCATCAGCATTCCCCGCCCCTCCCCCCCCCCCCCCCCCCCCCCCCCCCCCCCCCGTTAAAAAGGATCAGAAAACCAGGGATTTCTAGGTATCTAAAGAAAGGTTAAAACAGAAAGCTAGTGACCAAAACAAAGAAACAAAATTAATAATAAGGAAGGAAACAGTTTATCAGGGAGAAAATAAAACCTTAATAAAACATCTTTTTTATCAGAAGAAAAAGTTGTTTTAATCTTTTGTTTGAGAATTAAAAACTCAATAGATTGGAAGACAAAGTTAAGTCTTTTCGAGAATACAACAAAATGAGAAAGATATGAAAAAATTACTGGGGCAAAATATTAGAAAATTAGAGAACACAGCCACAAGTCCAGAAACTACAATATTCATAAAATTGTAATTCCAGGAAAAAAACAAAAGAGAGAGAGAGAGAGGAAAAAAACAAAGGAGAGAAATTATTATCATAAAATTCAGTAAAATTACCCAGAATTTAGAGACATGGGTTTTCACACTGAATGTGCCTAGAGATGTCCTGTATAATGGATAAAAATAGCCATACAAAAAGGTGTATCACTGTGAAAATTCAGAGCACAGGGGACAAAGAAAACACTCTACAAGCTTTCAGAGACAAGGTGGAAAATTACAAAGCACAAAGAATTAGAATGGCCTCAGATTTTTCTAAAGTAACAGAAAACTTGAAGATCATAGAGTAATGTCTTCAAAATACAGCATAAAATATTTCAATATAGAGTTCTATATATAAGCAAATATTAATTAAATGTTGAGTAAAATAGGGATAGGCAAAGTCTCAAAAAAATTTCTTCCCATGTTCCATTTCTCAGCTAGAGGATATGCTCCACTCAATTATGAGAAATTCAAGAAAGAGACACTGAATTCAAAAAAACAGGAGTTCCAAGTAAAGGAAGAAAGAAGTAAAGGGATTATCCAAAACAATGGTGATGGGCATTTTCAAGATTACAAAAGTGCACCAGGAATAAAAGACAAGCCGTTCAGAATGGAGCAGCAAGACCAAGAGACTAGCACGTTAAAGACTTTCATCCTCATGAATTTTGTTGCTGTGCCAGGCTTTTTAACCTATGAAGCTAAAGAGGGATGTGCTCCATCAAAACAAGAAAATAAATGAAGAATACCGACATGTAAGATCTGAGGAACAGAGATTCTATTTCTTGAGAAAGTCAAAGAAATTTCCTACAATAACAGCAAAGATAAATCCTAGGATAACAGGCCTAAAGAGCAGCTGATCCAAACTGAAAGAGAATGGATGACTCTAGTAGGTATATACATTGGGTAGGAGTATAACTACACACACACACACATATATATATACATATATATATGTAGTTATATTCACATGAAAGCACAAAGTGAAACCAATAGATTGCTTGATGTGATTAACCTTGTGGAAAATTGTACCTAGAGGTTTTTGGAAGGTGTAGGGAGAATTAGCAATAGATAAAATAAAGATGAAACAAGTGTAAAAACAAGGCAATTAATTTAAGAAACATTTTTTAATTATTAAAAAGATCCCATTCAGTGCTCAGTTCTGAATAGTTATAGGCATAATAATGTAAAAATTGATTTTTTTCTTTAACCAAAAATTGTAATAAAGTATATTTAGAGGATAGGGGAAGGGAAGCAGAGATGACATAGGAAGACAGCTTAATCTTTAACATAGCAGGAAATCAAGAGATAATGTCTAAAATTGATTGATTTAAAGATAAAAGTACATGTATATTACTTAGAAATACTGAAGTATTCAATTCCAGGAATAAAAACAATCACCCAAAAATACCAAAAGAGGTTCTGGGGAGGACTATGAGAATGGGGGATAGGGCTTGAAATGGTTATATTTTGTTATAGTATTATTTTAGCATTTTATGATATTTTAAATGATGTAACTATATTAATTTGATATAGAAAGTTTACATTAAAGCACAAAAAGAAAATCTATGGTCAGCTTGTTCACAAGTTTCTTCAACATAGGGATGCTTTGACCATAACTCCACATGCTTTGCCTCTACCACTGGACAATAATCATATTCATTAGGGACCACTGTTTTTCTTTTCATCCACTTTCCAACATATCCCTCCTTTGTCTTTGATCCCCATTACATTCTCCACACTTCTTTTTCAGTCTTTGTAGTCCCTCACTTGGCAGAGAGAAAGGAGAGTCATGAAAATCTTGGCAACTGATTTTCAAGGACACTTGACCCTTGCCTTAGGGAGATACTTGGTCAAATGTTTTTGGATGATGACAACTTAGGAAAGATATGTCATTCAGCTTTTTTAAGTTTGAGAAATGTTCTTCAAAGGAAAGGTCACTGGGGAAAGCAATAGTTAGTAATATTAAATTGGAACAAGATGTCAACCAACTCTAGGTCATCTGCCCTACCAGAAAGTGAGAATCCTCAAGTAGGTATGATTTAAGATCTGACAGAGAAATCTTTGTGTATTATAGAAATACTTGTAATATTAACGCTATATGCCAATTTAGTGGTGTTACAGTGAAATTATAAATTATCATTTCTGAAAAAAATGATTATCGATTCATTTGTCTGTTCTTTTGATATTAATTGAATCTCTGTTACATTTTAAATATTAGCTAGGGCAAGGGATAGGATGTGCAAACTGAAGTAGCAGAGTCAAATTTGCTTAAATTATACCTCATTGTAATTAATATATTATATTATATAAGATGCATAACACAATGTAACATAACATTAAAAAATGATATATAATGTGAGAAATAATATATTATAATATTACAGGTACAACCAGATCATGAGAGAATCCAGATGCTAACTCTATTTAGGATTTTCAGGGAAGATTTTATAAAGAAAGTAATGCATTTTTTTTTTTAAAGTGGAAGGTTAACTGGTAAACATCAGGAAAGTAGCATTTTAGGCCAAAGGTACAGCTTATAAAAAGACATATAAGTGTGACAGAGGACAGCATAATTTAAGAAAATGAGTTATTCTTCAACCAAAGCCCAACGTACAGGAAGGAGAGCTATGAATGACAAGTTCAAAAATATTGGCAAGGGCTACATCATGAAGGGATTTGATTCCTCTAAATTTTTTTTGCTCAGCCCACCTGGTCATTCTGAAACTACTCTTTACCATTTTAAGGCTTATTATTATTTTTTTTTGATAAACTCAGTTGGAGTTTTTTTTTAATTCTATTTTTTAAACTGAAACAGTAAAGTCAGCCATTTCTTCCACTCCCCCCAGCCCCTCGTCTCTTGCAACCACCAATCTGTTCTCTATATCTATAAGCTTGTTTCCTGTGTTTCATTTTTTGTTTTTGTTTTAGATTCCATGTAATATAAGAGAGATCACAGGATAATTATCTTTCTCTGCCTAATTTCACTTAGCATAATGCTCTCAAGGTCCATCCATTTTGTCCCAAATGGCAAGAGTTTATTCTTTTTCATGGCTGATTAACATTTCTTTATCCATTTTTCAACAATAGACACCTAGGTTGTATCTATATCTTGTAAATACTGCTGCAATGAACATGAAAATGCATATATCATTTAAAATTAGTGTCTTCATTTTCTTCAGATAAACATTCAGAAGTGGAATTGCTGGGTCAAACAGTAGTTCTGTTTTTAATTTGTTGAGGAAGCTTCATACTGTTTTCCATTGTATTTGTACCAATTTACATTCCAACCAACAGTGCATGAGAGGGCTCTCTTTTCTCCAAATCCTTGACAGCACTTGTGATTTCTTGTCTCCTTGATAAAGCTATTCTAACAGGTGTGAGGTGATGTCTCACTGTAATTTTGATTTGCATTTCCTTGATATTAATGATGTTAAGCATTGTTTCATATGTCTGTTGGCCATTCTTATGTCTTCTTTGGAAAAACATCTATTCAGATCTGCCATTTTTTTAATTGGACTTTTTTTCTTTTTTTTCTATTGAGTCATTTGAATTCTTTGTATATTTTGGATATTAGCCTGATATCAAATATATCATTTGCAATCACTTTCTCTCTTTCAATAGATTGTCTTTTCATCTTTCTTATGGTTTCCTTTCCTGTGCAGAAGCCTTTTAGTTTGATATAGTCCCACTTGCTTATTTTTGCTTTCGTTGTTTTTTCTTTTGGTATCGAATTCCAAAATTCATCACCAAGACCTATGTCAAGAACTTTACCACCTCTGCTTTATTCTAGAAATTTTATGGTTTCAGATCTTACATTCAAGTTCTTAATTCATTTTGAGGTAATTTTTGTGTATGGTGTAAGATAGTGGTCACATTTCATTCTTTAGCAAGTAGCTGTCCAATTTTCCCAACACCATTTATTGAAAAGACTGCCTTTCCCCCATTGTATATTCTTTGTCATATTAATTGACCATACACACATGGATTTATTTCGTGGATCCATTCTGTTCCATTGACCTACATGTCTGTTTTTATGTCATATCATAAGTGTTTTGATTATTATAGCTTTGTAATATAGTTTGAAATCCCGAAGCATGAGGCCTCCAGCTTTGTTTTTATTTTCTCAAGATTGTGTTAGATATTTGGAGAACTTTTCAGTCCCACACTAATTGTGGGATTGTTTTTTCTATTTCTGTAAAAAATCCCCAATAAGGATTGCATTGAATTCATATATTGCTTTAGGTAGTATGGTCATTTTAACAATATTAATCCTTCCAATCCATGAGCACAGAATATTTATTTACTTGTACCATCTTCAATTTCTTTCAACAATGTTTTATGGCTTTTAGAGTGCAAATCTTTAACCATCTTGTTTAAATTTATTCCTAGGTATTTTATTCTTTTTGAGGTATTTGTAAATAGAATGTTCTTAAACACTTTCTGATAGTTCATTATTAGTGTAAAGAAACACAATAGATTTTTGCATATTAATTTTGTATCATGCAACTTGACTGAATTTGTATATAAATTTTAAGTCTTTTGATGGAGTCTTTAGGATTTTCTATATACAATATCTTGTCACTTGCAAATAGTGACAGTTTTACTAATTCCTTTCTGATTTGGAAGCCTTTTCTTTCTTCCTTCCTTCCTTTTCTTCCTTCCTTTTCTCCCTCTCTTCCTCCTTCCCTCCCTCCCTCCCTCCTTTCCTTCCTTCCTTCCTTCCTTCCTTCCTTCCTTCCCCCTTCCTTTTCCTTTCTCTCTCTCTTTCTTCCTTTCTTTCTTTATACTGTTTTTTCCCCTAATTGCTCTGACTATGCCTTCCAAAACTTTGTTGAATAAAAGTTGTGAGTGTGCACCATCCTTACCTTTTTCCTGGTCTAAGAGGAAAAGCTTTCAACTTTTCACCATTGAGAATGACATTAGCTGTGGGCTTGTCATATATAGCCTTTATTATGTTGAGTTATATTCCCTCTATACCTGCTTTGTTAAGAGTTTTTATCATAGATCACTGTTGAATTTTGTCAGATGCTTTTTTCTATATCTATTGAAGTCATCTTATGATTTTTATCCTTCATTTTTGTTAACATGGTGTATCACATTGACTGAATTGTGGATGTTGAACTACCTTTGCATCCCTGGAATAAATCCCACTTGATCATTGTGTATGAGTTTTTTTTAATATATTACTGAGTTCAGCTTGCTAATATTTTGTTGAGGATTTGTGCATTTATGTTCATCTGGGATATTAGCCTGTAGTCTCCTTTTTTTGTGGCATCCTTGTTTGGTTTTGTTATCAGGGTAATGCTGACCTCATAAAATGTGTTTGGAAGGACTCCCTTGTTCTTTTGTTCTTTTTTTTTTTTTTTTTTGAAGTGTTTGAGAATTGGTATTAATTCTTCTTTGAATATTTATTAGAATCCTCCCATTAAACTGTTTGGTTCTGGACTTTTCTTTGTTGGGAAGTTTTTGATTACTGATTCAATCTTCTTGCTTGTAATTGGTCTGTTCAGATTTTCTATTTCATCATGATTCAGGCTTTGTAGACTGTGTTTCTAGGAGTTTATCCATTTCTTTTAGATTCTCCAAGTTGTTGATGTATAACTGTTCATACCAGTTTCTTTTGGTCCTTTGTATTTATGTGGTATCAATTGTAATATCTTCTCTTTCATTGCTGACTTTGTGTCCTCTGTTTTTCTTGGTGAATCTAAAGGTTTGCCAATTTCATTTATCTTTTCAAAGAATCAGCTCTTAGTTTCATTGATCTTTTCTATTGTCTTTTTAGTCTCCATTTCATTCACTTCTACTCTAATGTTTCTTATTTCCTTCTTTCTTAAACTTTGGGCTCTGTTAGTTTTTCTTTTTCTTTTTCCTTGAGTAATAAAGTCATGTTGTTTATTTGAGACTTTTCTTGTTTCTTGAGGTAGGCATTTATCACTATGAACTTCCCACTTAGAACTACTTTTGCTGCATCCTATAAATTTTGGTATGCTATATTTCCATTTTTCTCAAGGTTTTTTTTTTTTTGTGTGTGGTACATGGGCCTCTCCCTGCTGTGGCCTCTCCCATCGTGGAGCACAGGCTCCGGACGCACAGGCCTAGCAGCCATGGCTTATGGGCCCAGCTGCTCCGCAGCATGTGGGATTCTCCCGGATCGGGGCACAAACTCATGTCCCCTGCATTGGCAGACAGACTCTCAACCACTGTACCACCAGGGAAGCCCTCAAGGTATTTTTTGATCTCTCTTTTAATTTTTTAAATCCATTGATGATTCTGTAGCATGTTGTAAATCTCCAGATATTTGTGAATTTTTCAGTTTTCTTAGTGTAATTAATTTCTAATTTCATACCTTTGTTGTCAGAAAAAAATGTGTGATATGATTTCAATTCTCATATATTTATTAAGACTTGTTTTGTGGCCTAACATATGACCTATCTTGGAAAATGTTGCCTGTGAACTTGAGAAGAATGTGTATTCTGTTCATTTTGAATAGAATGTTTTGTAAATGTCTGTTAAATTCATCTGTTCTAGCATGTTCTTTAAGGCCAATGTTTCCTTACTGATTTTTTCTGGTCTGGATGATCTATACACTGATGTAAGTGGTGTATTAAAGTCCATTACTATTATTGTACTGCTGTCTATTTCTCAGGAGTTGTTTGTTTGGTCATGCAATTAAGACTCCCAACTGAAGTGGTTTTGGGCAGTAGAAGCTTAGGAGAGTAGGAGGACTAAGAATAGGAATGATCTTTCCTGGTTAGGCAATGAATGGTGAAAATTTGTCTATTTTAAAGGTGGTTTATATTTAATAGCTAATGGGCCAAGAAAGGGGCCAAGAAAAGGACAATTAAATTATCACCTTCACTACTTGGAATAAGATAAAATCGAAGGAAGGCTTTAAAGGGCCCAGTTGCTACTGCTACATATCTTTAAGAAAGATATGGGAATATCAAAAACTATGGGCTGCAGGCATTATTTTTAATAACACGTGAAAGCTTAAAGGAAAAAATTAAATGAATATTTTATTGTCTTAGGCATTTACTGAAAATTTAGGACTTTCTAAGAATTTCTTAACTTTTGCAGCTTCAGCAAGCTTGAAACAAAACCCTCATTTGATCCAGTGTGTTGCCAAATTTCAATGTCCATTAATGCACAGTCTCATTAGGTCTCTTACATTAAATATAGGGTTTGAGTTGGGAAAGAATAGAACTACAGTCATTAAAATGAGAGGAATTATAGGATTCAAAGTACTCTAAAATTTCCAATTAATTGTGAGCTGAAGTATCACTTTTCCCCCAAACTAATGAGACTGTTTCCATTTTGCTTGAAGACCCCATGGTAACTTCTTCAATGGAGTTATCTTGCAAGAGAGAAGTTAATAAAATTCTTGCCTCATTCTTAACTCATTTAATTGTCTCCAGATATAAAAGCTAGAGTCATATTTCAACATGCCCTGAGGAGGAATTAATTAAAATGTCAAATATTGGAGAAAACAACTTACATACCAAAATTTAGCTACTTTATGTCATCCATGTTCTGGGAAATATGTAGGAGGAAGGTTTCTGAAATTACTAGGCCAGAAAGGGAACAATATATTTCTTAATTGGCCAAGTTTACCAGTAGGCTTTAATTACTAGAGATTCTGCAGCAAATGAGCTAGATGAAACAGCAGGGAATATTGTAAAACTGGAATCAACATTGGTTCACATAAATTGAAGATGAGATGCCAAATATTCCTTGATATAATAAAGAAAAAGGATACAAAAACTTAGTGAGAGGGAATGTTGGAGTGAATATATCACATGTAACTCATTCAACTATACCCAACCAGATTCCCAGATGAGGTCCCAGAAGGCAGTCCATGTGATGCAGAGAGAAGCAACATTTATTTTGAAAGAATACTTTAGAAGTTTTTCTCTGCTAACAAGGATGCTAGTGAGAGAAACTACAGATGAAAAGGGTTTACTATTTCAATGAGAATTCTATTAATATTTCAATGTTAGACTCCAAGAATCCAAAAGTCTAAGTAACAATAATTGACCACTAGAGACAAGGAGTGTGTGGTTACCATTACAATTAGTGTATCTTTGGGAGTAACTACTTAATCATAAAAGCCCCTGAGACCAAAATAGAAGAGCATCACACAAGATCCTATCTAAATTGCAGAACTGATAAAAATAATAAATCTAGTGAACAGAGGCCTGACTCAAGCCAGCTCATAAGAGAGTTAGAGCCTTGTCAGTTGACCTGAATCAGATCTCAGACCTGAATCAGTTCATAGACTCAGCATCCACTGAAATAAAAAAGAAACATCTAGTTACATCTGAGGAAGACCTTTCAATATTATCACAGTTGTGACAGTGAATCTTTCCTCTAATCTTCCCTGAAAGTATTTGTGGCCATTGCCAGGGTAATTATGTTCCACGGTAAGGTAATTAGCCACTTTTTTAGAGATTTTTAACAAAATTTTTATTTGAATATAGTGAATTTAAAATGTTGCGTTAGTTTCTGCTGTACAGACAAAGTGAATCAGTTATACATATACATATATTCACTCTTTTTAGATTCTCTTCCCATATATGTCATTAAAGAGTACTGAAAAGAGTTCCCTGTGTTATACAGTAGGTCCTTTTATTAGTTATCTACTTTATATATAGTATATGTAAATCCCAATCTCCCAAATTATCCATCCCCCTCCTTCCCTCTCTGCAAACGTAAGTTTGTTTTCTACATCTGTGACTCTATTTCTGTTTGGTAAATAAGTTCATTTGTGACATTTTTTAGATTCCACATATAAGTGATATCATATGATATTTGTCTTTCTCTGTCTGAAAGATTTCACTCAGTATAACAACCTCTACATCCATCCATGTTGCTGCAAATGACATTATTTCATTCTTTTTTATGGCTAATATTCCACAGTATATATATACCACATCTTCTTTATCCATCCTATGTCAATGGACATTTAGGGTGCCTCCATGTCTTGGCTATTGTAAATAGAGCTGCAATGAATATTGTGGTACAAGTATCTTTTCAAATTATCATTTTCTCCACATATATGCCCAGGACTGGGATTGCTGGGTCATATGGTAGTTCTATTTTTAGATTTTTATGGAACCTCCATACTGTTCTCCATAATGGCTGTACCAATTTACATTCCCACCAACAGTGTAGGAAGGTTCCCTTTTCTTCACACCCTTTCCAGCATTTATTATTTGTAGAGTTTTTGATGATGGCCAATCTGACCAGTGTGAGGTGATACCTCATTATAGTTTTGACTTGCATTTCTCTAATAATTAGTGACGTTGAGCATGTTTTCATGTGCTTTTTGGCCATCTATATGTCTTCTTTGGAGAACTGTCTATTTAGATCTTCTGCCCATTTTAGATTGGATTGTTTATTTTTTTCATATTGAGCTGCATGAGCTGTTTCTATATTTTGGAGATTAATCCCTTGTCAGCCACTTCACTTGCAAATATTTTCTCCCATTCTGTGAGTTGTCTTTCAGTCTTGTTTATGGTTTCCTTTGCTGTGCAAAAGATTTTAAGTTTAATTAGATCACATTTGTTTATTTTCTTTTTTATTTTCATTACTCTAGAAGGTGGATCAAAAATGGTCTTGCTGTGATTTATGTCAGAGAGTGTTCTGCCTATGTTTTCCTCTAAGAGTTTTATAGTGTCTGACTTTACATTTAGAGCTTTAATTCATTTTGAGTTTATTTTTGTGTCTGATGTTAGGTAGTGTTCTAATTTCTCTCTTTTACATGTAGCTGTCCAGTTTTTGCAGCATCACTTATTGAAGAGACTGTCTTTTCTCCATTGTATATTCTTGTCTCCTTTATCATAGATTAGGCGGCCATAGGTGCATGGTTTCATCTCTGGACTTTCTATCCTGTACCATTGATCTATATTTCTGTTTTTGTGCCAGTACCATACTGTCTTGATTACTGTAGCTTTGTAGTATAGTCTGAAGTGAGGGAGTCTGATTCCTCTAGCTCCATTTTTCTTTCTTAAGATTACTTTAGCTATTTGGGGTCTTTTATTTTTCCATACGAAGCATGATTTTTGTTGTTGTTGTTCAAATTCTGTGAAAAATGACATTGGTAATTTTATAGGAATTGCATTGAATGTGTAGATTGCTTTGGGTAGTATAGTCATTTTGACAGTATTGATTCTTCCAGACCAAGAACATGGTATATCTCTCCCTCTGTTTGTGTCATACTTGATTTCTTTCAACAATAACTTATAATTTTCTGCATACAGGTCTCTTGTCTCCTTGAGTAGGTTTAACCCTAGGTATTTTATTCTTTTTGTTGCATTGGTAAATGGGAGTGTTTCCTTAATTGCTCTTTCAGATTTTTCATCATTAGTATATATGAATGCAAGAGGTTTCTGTGTCTTAATTCTGTAATCTGCAAGTTACCAAATTCATGGATGAGCTCGGTAGTGTTCTGGTAGCATTTCTGGTACTTCTTATTTGCCAGTTTGTATTCCTTTTATTTACTTTTCTTCTCTGATTGCCATGGCTAGGACTTCTAAAACTGTGTTGAATAGAAGTGGCAAGAGTTGACATCCTTGTTACCGATCTTAGAGGAAATGCTTTCAGTTTTTCACCATGGAGAATAATGTTTGCTGTGGGTTTGTTGTATACGGCCTTTATGAAGTTCTCGTAGGTCCCCTCTATGCCCACATTCTGGAGAGTTTTTATCATAAATGGGTGTTGAATTTTGTCAAAAATTTTTCTGCATCTATTGAGATGATCATATGCTTTTTATTTCTCAGTTTGTTCATGTGGTGTATCATACTGATTGATTTGCAAATATTGAAAACTTCTTGATTCCATGGAATAAATCTCACTTGATCATGGTGTATGATCCTTTTAATGTGTTGTTGGATTTGGTTTGCTAGTATTTTGATGAGTATTTTTGTGTCTATGTTCATCAGTGATATTGGCCTGTAACTTTCTTTTATTGTGATATCTTTGTCTGATTTTGGTAGCAGGGTGATGGTGGCCTCATAGAATGAGCTTGGGAGTGCCCCTTTGTCTACAATTTTTTGGTAGAGTTTGAGAAGGGTAGGTGTTAGCTCTTCTCTAAATGTTTGATAGGATTCGCCTGTGAAGCCATCTGGTCCTGAACTTTTGTTTATTGGAAGAATTTTAATCACAGTTTCAATTTCAGTACTTGTGATTAGTCTATTCATATTTTCTATTTCTTCCTGGTTCAGCCTTGGAAGGTTGTGTCTTTCTAAGGGTTTTTACATTTCCTCGAAGTTGTCCATTTCATTGGCATATAGTTGCTTGTAGTAGTCTCATGATCCTTTGTATTCCTGTGGTTTCAGGTTGTAACTGCTCCTTTTTCATTTCCAATTTTATTGATTTGAGTCCTCTCCCTCTTTTCTTGTTGAGTCTGGCTAAATGTTTATTAAATTAGTTTATCTTCCCAAAGAACTAGCTTTTAATTTCACTGATCTTTGCTATTGTTTTCTTCATCTGTATTTCATTAATTTCTGCTCTTATTTTTATGATTTCTTTCCTTCTACAAACTTTGAATTTTATTTGTTCTTCTTTCTCTAGTTGCTTTAGGTGTAAGGTTAGGTGATTTATTTGATATTTTTCTTGTTTCCTGAGGTAAGATTGTATTGCTGGAAACTTCCTTCTTAGATCTGCTTTTGCTTTGTCCCATAGGCTTTGAATCATCATGTTTTCATTTTCATTAGTCTCTAGGTATTTTTTGCTTTCCTCTTTGATTTCTTCAGTGACCCATTTGTTGTTTACTAACATACTGTTGAGTCTCCATGTGTGTCTGATTTTTACAGAGTTTTTTCCTCTAATTGATTTCTCATCTCATAGTGTTGTGGTCGAAAAAGATGTTTGATATGGTTTCAATTTATCAACTCTGGTTTTGTGTTACTTTCAGTCTACATAAAGGTACTTAAACTATCTGTCTGTATAACAGAAACACTTGTAGAATTTCATAAATGCTCAATCTTATGTCTCATAACTGATATATTGAACAAATTATTCATCTACAATTATATCACAGTTGGTAGGAACTCAGAAAGTCTAATGTATCTAAGTAGGCTATCTCTAGAGTTTTCATTAAGTCTAAATTTAATGATAAGGCAACAGCCACATTTTACAATGAGAATCATGTAAGAAAGGATGTAATATTATTTTGAACATTGTAGAGGTGTAGTAAGAGTTGTATTAGAATAAAAAAATGTTAAAATGTCTAAAAAAAAAAGAAAAGATATTTGATATGATTTCAATTTTCTTAAATTTACTGAGGATTGATTTGTGAGCCAAGATGTGATCTATCCTGGAAAATGTTCCATGTTCACTTGAGAAGAAAGTGTTTGCTGCTGCTTTCGGATGGTATGTCCTGTTAACATTTAAGTCTATCTGGTCTAATATGTAATTTAAGGCTTGTGTTTCCTTATTATTTTTCTGTCTGGATGATCTATCCATTGGTGTAAGTGGAGTGTTAAAGTCCCCCCACAATTATTGTGTTACTGTCAATTTCCCCTTTTATGGCTGTTAGCACTTGCCTTATGTATTGTTTTGTTCTTATGTTGGGTGCATAAATATTTACAGTTGTTATATCTTCTCAGATTGATCCCTTGATCATTATGTAGTGTCCTTCCTTGTCTCTTGCAACAGTCTTTATTTTAAAGTCTATTTTGTCTGATATGAGTATTGCTAGTCCAGTTTTCTTTTGATTTCCATTTGCATGGAATATCTTTTTCCATCCCCCCACTTTCAGTCTGTATGTGTCCCTAGGTCTGAAGTGGGTCTCTTGTAGACAGTATATATGCATCTTGTTTTTGTATCCAATCATTGAGTCTGTAACTTTTGTTTGGAACACTTAATCCATTTACATTCAAGGTTATTATTGATATATATGTTTCTATTACTATTTTCTTAATTGTTTTGGGTTTGTCTTTGTAGGTCTTTTTTCTTCCCTTTCTCTTTGTCCTCTTGTCTTGTAGTTTGATGACCATATTTAATGTGTGTTTTGGTTGCTTTTTCTTTTTTGTGTGTGCATCTATTGCAGGTTTTTTGTTTTCATTTCCCATGACATTTGATATAGCATTCTGTATATATAAAAGTTGTTTGAAGTTGTTGATCTCTTAATTTCAAAGGCAGTTCCCACTTCCTGCATTTGTAACCTCTTCTCATGGTTGTTGGTTTTGATATGACATTTGTGTGGGGATGATTTCCTAGTTTTACTGTATGTTTGCCTTTACCAGTGAGCTTTCGCATTTGTGATTTTCTTTTTTTGTAGTGCAGCCTCTTTTCTCTCCCCCTGCCTAGAGAATTTCCTTTATCATTTGTTGTAAAGCTGGTTTGGTGGTGTTGAATTCTCTTAGCTTTTGCTTGTCTGTAAAGCTTTTGATTTCTCCATCAAATCTGAATGAGAGTTTTGTTTGGTAGAGTATTCGTGATCGTAGGTTTTTTCCTTTTATTGCTTTAAATATATCATGACACTCCCTTCTCACTTGCAGAGTTTCTGCTGAAAAATCAGCTGATCAACTTAGGGATTTACTTGTATGTTATTTGTTTCTTTTCCCTTGTTGCTTTTAATATTTTCTCTTTATCTTTAATTTTTATCAATTTGATTACTGTATGTCTTGGCATGTTCCTCCTTGGGTTAATCCTATATGGGACTCTCTGCATTTCCTGGATTTGGGTGACTGTTTCCTTTCCCATGTTAGGGAAGTTTTCAGCTATTATCTCTTCAAATATTTTCTCAGGGCTTTTCTCTCTCCCTTCTCCTCCTGAGACCTCTATTATGCAAATGTTGGTTCATTTAATGTTGTCCCAGTGGTCTTTGAGACTGTCTTCATTTCTTTTCATTCTTTTTTCTTTATTCTGTTATGTAACAGTGATTTCCAATACTCTGTCTTCCAGCTCACTTATTCGTTCTTCTGCCTCAGTTATTTTTCTACTGATTCCTTCTAGTGTATTTTTCCTTTCAGTTACTGTGGTGCTCATTGCTGTTTGTTTTTTCTTAAATCTTCTAGTTCCTTGTGGAGGAGGTTTTCTTGTATTTTCTTGGTCTGTGCCTCCATTCTTTTTCTGAGATTTTGGGTCACCTTTGCTATCATTACTCTGAATTTTTTTTCAGGTATATTGCATATCTCCTCTTCATTTTGTTGTTCTTGGACGTTTTTATCATGCTCCTTTATCTGCAACATATTTCTCTGTCATCTCATGTTGTCTAACTTACTGTGTTAGTGGTCTCCTTTCCACAGGCTGAAAGAATCATAGTTCCTCTTGCTCTGGCGTCTGCCCCTCATGGGTGAGTTTGGTCCAGGGGCTTGTGCAGGTTTGCTGGTGGAGGGGTATGGTGCCTGCCCTCTGTTGGGTGGAACTGTGTCTTGTCCCTCTGGTGGGGAGGCCCATGTCAAGTGGTGTGTTTTGGAGTGTCTGTGAGCTTAGTATGACTTTAGGTGTCCTGTTTGCTAATGGGTGGGGCTTTGTTCCTGTCTTGTTGATTGTTTGGCCAGAGACATTCCCAGCACTGGAGTCTGCAGGCTGTTTGGTGGGGATGGGTCTTGGTGCTGAAATGGGGACTTCTGGGAGAGCTCACTTTGATCAATATTCTCTGGGGCTTCTGCTATCTGTGTCCTTGCCTCCACAGTGAGCTACAGCCAACCCCCACTTACCCAGGAGACACTCCAAGACCCCTAGTTGGGTCTAGCCCAGGTTCTTATGGATGTACTGCTTTGTGCTATGTCCCAGCGCATGTGAGGTTTTGTGTGCACATTCCAAGAATGGAGTCTGTGTTTCCTTCAACCCTGTGGAGCTCCTGCCCAAAGTCCTGATGACCTTCAAGGCTAAATGCTCTTGGGGTTTCTCCTCCTGACCCCAGGCCCTCAGACTGTCTTGGAGGGTTATTTTTATGTGGAAATATCTCTATGTAGCCTGCATGGGCTACATAGAGAATACATATATTCTTTTTTCTTTTTCTTTTTTTGGTACAAGGGCTGTTTTTAGTATAGATGTCTGCCACCTCTGTCCTCAGTGTATGCTAGTTGTTATCCCCTTTATGGGAGGTGTGACTGATGTTGTGGTGACCACAGCCTGCCCTGGACATTAAGTGGGGCCTCCCCTTTGTTCTGTGGTTGTCACTGCCTTGTCAGAGGCAGGATCTGTTCCTTAGCTGTTAGAATAGAGGCTCCCAGATCTGTTTCTTAGCTGAGATTCTGATCTGTGGTGTGAGGTAGGCAGGATTGGAGCACTCCCACTGGGAGAGAAGCCAATGAATATTCTCCCTTTGGAAGTGTTCACCTGTGAGCATGCTCTGTTGTGTCACATTTAACCCATTGTGTGAGCTCACAGGTTACTCTGTTGTTGGCACTGCTCTTGGCCCCACCTTAACCATGGGTTTGACAGCAATTGGCCTTAGTGTCTCTCAGGCTTTGTTTTCACCAGGCCACCAGCATAGATCTGCTGAAGTCAGGTTCTACAATTGCAGTAATCATGGATCTGGACCCACTGCAGACACTATGGGGCAGCTCAGACTCTTGCCTGGCCCATCACCTGTGTGTATGTGTCCATAAAGTCCACACCTGCTAAAGCTTAGACCTGTCTTGACTACGGGAGCACTTGTTGCCCATTCAGATGTTCTGCAGGCACTGAGTTTACAAAGCCAGTTGTGAGGCTGTGATTCCAGCTGTGAGGAGAGATTTCAGCTCTTTTTCCTTGCATGCCCTCTGGGGCTCAGCTGTGGTTTTAGCTCCACCTACAAGTGTCTGACCCCAAGACTGCCCCAGAGCACATGAGCCCACCCCAGTGAGGACAGGTCTCACTGGGGAGCTGGTGGCTGCTGGTGTGAGAGAGCCAGCCCTGGCAGGAGCCCTTCCTACTGCCTGGGGAGGAACGGACTGGTATGTGGGGAGAGATGCTGCAATGGCGGCCCCGCCCTTTACACGTCACTCAACAATGGTGCTTCACTTCTCTGGTGGTCTGAGCTTCCTCCAGGAACATTCCTGCTTGCATAGCTCCTCTCTCCTGTTCCCCTCAGTCTGTCTCCTCACAGCCAACAGCAGTTTTCTCCCCAGGTCTGCTCTCCAAACCCCATGTTTCAACACCCAGTTCCCGTCTGCACCAGCAGACACATGTCTCAGGCTGGGACACACAGGGCTGTGGCTTGGACTCTCTGTGTAGTTCTCACTTTGTCCTGCCTGCCACAAACTGGTTGCTGTGCTCTCCTCCGAGCCCCTGAGGCTCCCCTTCTGTTCCAGCTGATCTCCCCACTGGTGAGGGGCTTCCCTGGACGTGGGAACTGTTCTTCTCCTTCAGTTACCCCCAGGGGTGCAGGTCTCAACCCACTTCCTCTCCTCTTCCTTTTCCCTTCTTCTTTCTTTTGTCCTACCTTGTTATGCAGTGATATTTCTTGTCCTTTTAGGTGTCCAAGGTCCTCTGCTAGTGTTCAGCCAGTTCTCTGTAAGAATTGTTCCATTTGTATATGTATTCTTGATTCCTTCGAGGGAAAAGGTGAACTCTACATTCTCCTACTCCTCCACCATCTTGACTCCCGTGTCTCATTTCTAGAGATATTTTAACACAGACTTTGCACTAACTCTAACTCCTAAGAACCTAAACAGCTACTCTGGTCTTCTAGGCAGGTATTTTATGGAGACAGCCCCAACAAGATCCTAACAAGTGCTAGTGTTATCTCCCTAATGAGTTGGGAATATTACATTTAGCATCTTGTAGAGTCTTTATCTTCAGTATTCATCTAAGTGAAGGGTGATAGCAATAAGTAGGATCCAAAGGAATCTCCCAGGTCTCCTTCTTCATACAAAAATTAAAACTACATCCCTGGAATAATGCACACAAAAAGTTAGGGCCATCATAAACGTTTTTAAAAATTCAAAGATTGTTATTGCTACTACATCACCATTTAACTCCCCACTTTAGCCAGTTAAGAATATGAATGGGTTTTGGAGAATGATGATGGATCATCATGGTGATAATCAGGTGGTGATTTAAATTGTCATGAGTATCTCAGATGTGATCTCCTTACTGGAATAAATTGTTCATTCTCTGTCACTTGGTTTGATCTGACAAATGATTTTTTTTAAATTTATTCCAATTAGTACAGAATATCTTATTGAGTTTTCTCACTTGCCAAGGATAGCAGTACACCTTTGCCATATTGTACCATGTTATGTCAAATCTGTGTTATAATTTAGTTTGAAATGAAATAAATCATTCTTATCCTTACATAGAATTCTTGTCTGCCATCTACACTGATGACAGCATGCTGATGATAGAATCTGAATAAGATGAGCTAGGAGATGCAGATGCATTCAGGTGAACATATGGAAAATAAATGTAAGAAGGAGATTTGGCCAATCCAAAGAAATTTCTACGTGTCTAATTTTTTAGGGCAAGCTAGAATAGTCCCTGAATTAATAATATAAAGTAATAATTAAAAATTATTAATAAGTTGTTTTAGCTTATAGACACTACTATCAAGAAAGAGTTACATGTACCATTTTGGATATGCTCTTCAACTCATTTACTCAATAATCTAAGACTGCTTGATTTGAGTGGACTCAGAGAAAGAGGTATGTGTCCATAGTTTAAAGGATTTGCTTTCTGGCTATCATTACTCAGTGTATTTACTTATGCTCAAAATACATTTAGCATATTCAACATACAACAACCCATAAAATGAGAAATTTTCAAAGCTCTGGAATGAGAATAATGCACTTTACATCAAGTAACTATTCTCATTTTGAAAAATAATTCTTGACTTGCTACTATGCCCTATTAGATATTGAATCACCAACAATGAAATTCTGGCATTTTCTGTGAACTGAATGAAAGTTAAGCATGCCAGTAGGACTCCAATATCAAGTGGAAGTGGTATATACTGGATGAGGCCCAAGCAGGTCCTGATTGCACAAGTTGCATGAAAAGGTAATACACATTCCCAATTACCTGCACCTCCTGCAAGGTCACGCCTTCCTCAAGGCACAGCAATAGGCTGAGGAGGAAATATTTCCAGTCTGTTTTATTGGTTATTTGAAATGCTGACACCAACCGAAGAGGACTGTTGCAGTGCAAGAGTTCAACTCAGGAGTGGCTCTGAAGGAAAACAGGGAAAAGAAATTCTTTAAGTGATAAATCTTCACTTTACACAGGAGGAGAGATAGTCAGAAATAACTGTCTATTCTGCTGCAGAGATAGTGGGTAATAGTTTTACTGGGTGATCCGGGAGTTGAAGGGGAAAAGACTGGAATCACAGTAACAAATTTGCCAGTGGATTTTCTTCATTGTTTCAGTTTTCAGAAACAGAGTAGTCTCTTTTCACAACAATGCTTTCTCATAACCAAAATCATGATCTATTTAACTGATAGCATTGCTCATGGTTTGAGTTTCCTGGCTATAAAATATCATAACATTTTAGATGTAAGAACATATTTTTTTTCCCAAAAAGATATGAGATATAACATTGTCAGCTGATATCCAAGTATTTAAACTAGATGCAAAGCCTCTGAAATATTTTAACTAAGAGTATCACTTTCACCAAGAGGGCTAGTATAATGTGGTGAGTAGAACTGGATAGGAGTCCAATGAATCACTAACTAAATTCTGAGAACCAAGGAAATCATATCCCTAATGTTTTTGTTTTCTATCTATTAAAATCATTGTTTTACTAGTCCTTTTTTATTCCAGGATTCTAAAGGTGATTGAAATGACAGGATTATTAAGAGGACAAGGTTTCATTAAAGAAACAAACATTTATATGATAATGTGGATAAGGTGTTAACATAATAGTTCATTTTGGAGCTATGAGTTCCATCTCTTGGATCATATATTTTAGATGTTGATTTTATATCATACTTCCTTTAATATAATACTGCAGTGTTTCTCAAAGGTGGCTAATTATCAAGAACTTTTAATGCATTAAGTGGCCATACAGATTGCTGAGTTCCATCTCAGCCTTGCTGAATTAAATTTAACAAACACTTCAAATAGTTTTGATGTTTGGCTATGGTTTGGGAACACAGCCATTTGACATTTCTAGCTAATTCTTTCCTGAGAATATTCTTTGCTTAGCCAACAGAAATCTTTCCTTTCCTGGGAATGTGACAGAATCCTATCATTTTCCATAATTCCTAGCTCAAGTTTGGGGGTGTAGTATTGTGTATGTATGTATATAATTGTCATTATATAATTAATTTAATGAACAAAGATTGAAGAGGCAATCCAGAGTATATTTCCTTCTGAATAAAGACTTTTAATATATTTGACAGATGGAAATGTTCCAACTTGAATTTGTTTGTGACTGTGAACTGTCTAATTTACTGACAGTGATGTTCGATTTGACTCATTCATTCCTGCATTAGTCACGAAGTGAAACACCTTCTAAAGAGCATATTTAATTGTTCAGATGTTCGTGTGAAATTACTGCCATTAATCACAGTATTGATTATGCTTCTCCTGTCTTCTTGCAGTCTTCTATTTTTAAACAGTCCCCTGAAGTGACACACAGAGGCATCCCTGTTATCCATGACTTTCTAGTTCGTAATCTAATCGATAGATAAAAAATGTATTGCCTACCATTTAAATCTGCTGCTTGTGTTGAAAATATAGTTATTTTTGTCACTTCCTGTTTGCCACAAAGCAAGTTCTCTTCTGTAGTTTCAACAACTGGACCACGTTTTCTTTAGTCATCATCTCCCTACATATTATGACTGACCTTAAGCAAAACCAAGTAGTAGGCAAAGCTTTTTTGGCTCTCCCCCAGCTCACTTGTCAGCACACCTCCTTAACCCACCCCTATTTTCTGCCTTTCAAACTGTAAGCTTCTAGATTGTGTTCAGTTTCAAAGATCTCAGCTATCAAGTAGCTTAGCTTAAAATGTATAAGCCTGTATGTCTCCTAGAGGGTATCTGCATTTTGATAGCAACCTTGAAAATCAATAGACATCCTGCCTCAAAACTGGGACACCTTATGGAGTTAAAAATATATAAAAATCACTTTTTAAAAACTCTCAGAGATTTCTATCTTTTAGGCCAAGTAAATTACTTTTCTTTTTGTGTAGGAGACGTTATCAGTTGTGTTAAATGATGTCTTTCTCGGCCTCAGTTCTCTAACCTGTAAAATAAAGTTATTGAACTAGATTATTCAAAGTCACTTCCAGCTCCAAAATTTCAGCATCTTAAGAATGTAAATTGATTCTTCATGGCTTGTATGGGACATGGTCATGCAGAACTGGGTCTTATACATCTCTAGTTCATATGTGGGTACTGTTTAGTATAACCTGGGTATCAGAATCTTGATGGCATTTGAATTTCTTTGGGTCTAGCATCCATATCCAACAATACGTAAAGGACTTTATAATGAAAAAAAAAAAATTAGTTGAGAGTGAACTTTCTGCCAGAAAGCATATAGAGTTAATGAAAAGTTACTTAAGTGATATACAAATCAAACATATACTCAAAAGCAAAACAAAAAGATATATATATATATATATATATATATACACGAGATTATATATGATTTTTAGTTTGTCCTTGTATTAACTAAAATATCTCCTCTCTGTACTGAGTAAATAAAACTCAGAATCAGATTGGTTAATCATGCCCTATACCCAACATTTATGGGGCCTAGGCCAAAAGTACAAAATGAGGCCCACATACCAAATATCTAAATATTGATATTAATTGTTATAAGCCAAGCCAAGATAAAATGCATTCTACTCTTCTACCTTGACAAATAGACCTTCCCAACAACTTGAAAGTTAGGCTTTAATTTAGAAATCTCAGACTTCTGCCCCAGATTGGGGTGGAGTAGAACAAACATGTGAATGCAGACCCGGCCCAGGACTGTCCCATTTCTCTTTCCATCCCTGGCTTGATCCTGCATCTCAAGTAGCCACACCTCCAAACTCCTTCCACCAGCCCAACAACTGACGGTTACTCCCTACAATCCTGATGACATGGTCTACTCTCAAAAAGACAGACCCACACAAGCTCTGGAAGCAGCTTCAGAGTTATTTGGGCAGAGAATTCCAGGTGCTCAGGTGCCAGAGCATGTGTGTGCATCATCTCCAGATGGGCACATCTGCTCAGTCTTGTGGACTCCACACCTTGTGAAGAAGACTACAGCCAGAAGACCTCAAAAGCAGAGGCCTAAGAGAGGGACCCAATTGCCAAGGTCTAGGAGTCAGACTGCTAGGGCTAAAGGACTGTTCAGTTCCATCCCTACTTGAATGCTCTTACACTTTCATTATTATGTTTCTATGTTGTTTGATGATCCTTTTTTCTTTTTTTTTTTTGGTTCTTTCCTTGGCCACATGGCTGTAACTGAATAGTTTTTTCCATGTCTTATAATTTTTAGCATCTCTCTCTTTCTCTTTGCAAATGTTTACAGTTTAATCATAAATAACCTATATGTTTATAGCTATTCCTTTTTCTATTTTCTATGCTACAATATCATGGAATACTTGAGATACAGATTCATAACCTCTGCAAAATGCATGCTGCAAGTCAGCTATCAAAATAATTTTTCTCTCTGTTGCTCATTGTGGCGGTGGGAAGCGTTTATATAAGAGTGTTTAGGACTGGAAGAAAACAATGTCTATGTTGTCTGCCAACCAAAATTCTTCTCCATGCCAAAATCATTGTTTGGTAAATTTTGTATCTCACAATCAGATGTTTTTCCCCCTTCTTTCTTTCTGGAGTTTTGCAGTTTAACCATTCCAAGACCACTTAGGTGAGTTATATTTATGAATTAAACACTACTGTTAATTTCATGTTAATGAAATGTTTTTAAGACTCTGAACATATCATCTGCCTGAGGCAAAAATATTTCTTTTTAAGGAAAAATAATTAATGCAGTCTATAGAAGAGCAGAATATTTCCAGCATCTAATTAAGGAAAAAGTATACTGATCTTTAACTCTTACTCACAGTCAGAAACTGTTCTTATTTTTAAGATGAGATTTCTTTAAAATAATTTAAAAATACCAATTAAAGGAGAAAAAAGGAAACAAATCAGTATTTAAAAGGGGTGGTTTATTTTGCAGACTTTTAATTACAGAAACAAAAACTAGTAAAGCAGAAACTATTTTGGCTTTTATTTTCTCAGTGTCATTTTTATATAGTAAGTATAATTAATGTTAATAATAAAAGCTATTGATATTTCATTCCCATAGACTTTGCTAAAAACAAGGAGTGTCCATACTTTTGATATCTGATATTAGAAGTATCAGAATAATTGTTCTCTATATATTGCTCTAGCTTCTGACAGGGAAAAAACCTGTTGGTTCCTTCCTTTAGCAACGTCATCAATTTCTACTTGAATTTTCTCATAGTCTTAATCTCCCCAGAATCCCCCTAGAAGGTTGTCAGTGTTGGAATCAAATACTCAAATACACACTTGTAACAGGCTCCTAAGCAAGTAAGGCTAATAGCCACAGAAGTCTTCTGAAATCTGAATGTAAATGATGAATTGTGTTTATCATTTGAATGATTAAGGCAATATCAAGTGGAAGATTCCAGGAGTCTTAGAAAATCTCTGGAAGTTCTAAAAATAATTTTCACGTATTGGAGAAAAGCTATGATGAATGCTGTTCTATGCTCACCCCTGATTTTCAGCCTTTCCAGGATTTAAAGAAACAGAAAGCCACAAATGCTGCTTCATTCAACTAGTTCAGTGAAAGTTTATTGAAACAGGTGTGAAAAAAGTTCTGGTGTGTTGCAAATGAAGTAAAAGCAGAAGAAACAATATGATATATATTTATCTGAGGTGTACAGTTCAGTTTTTAGAGGAGAATATATTTTTTCTACAGAAATTGAGGGAAGTTATCAAATTAATATGTGAAAGGGATACTCTGGAAATCACTTCAGAGTTGCTGGAAGTAGACTAGAGAGCAAATTCATTTCTGAACCTGTTAACTGTGCCTCTCAACAAGGCCAAGAAACAAAATTTTAAAAAAGTATCACAAACCATTTTTTTAGACCTAGAAAGCAACATGAACTGCAATCTTCTGTCAGATATGACAAAAAGTACTTTTGTCTAAATCTTTTTTTTTACCTTCAGAAAGAGTGAATATTGATGGGGTATTCAATTAGCACAACTGACTGAGGAGTAATGAGTAGAGGGTGTATCTGTAGAGTAGATGGGGGCTTGGACAATAAGTTCTAACCTCAGTGGTTTTGAATGTGGACTTTTAGAATCAGAAAAATCTGAGATCAAATTCAAGTTATTTTATTTAATAGCTGGGTAACTTTGGAAAGAGCAGAATGTACTATAAGTGGTTAGATTAAGTCATCAGTATGAATTCATGGTTTTTAATATATACTTAGAGATTGGCAGATATGAAAATATGTTTAGATATGGCTATGTGTATGTATCTATGGATACATACAGTTTACCCTAGTTCAGTTAACTAAGAGGTCCTATAAGCAATGACCTACTAGTAGCAATGAGAAAAAGTAAATCACTCAAATCTTGGTTTCTAAATACCTTTATCCATTAAAATTCACCATGGCTTCTTAGAGAAAAGGCTGATTCAAGGGATGAAAAAGAGAAAGTATAAGAAGTGCCTGGAATATCTTGTTATGCCAGAAAGTAAGGAAGTGTTCAAGAGGGATGAAGTAATTCAAGAGAACACAGGAATCATCTTGAAGGGACTTCAAGTCATCAAAGTAGTCAAATCTGGAACAATTTGAATATAAAATAAGATAGTGATAGATTATAACTCACTGACTAAAAAACCCATGTGTTCCTACACATATATAAATGAATATAAATGGAAGAGAAAGGAACACTCTTTGTTATAGCAGGATGTTAGTCTATAAATATAGAAAGAAAGATGAAATTAGAAAATCATCAATGGAGCAAAAGTTGGTGGATTAAAGTTTAATGAGGTATAGAATATTTATATAGTCTCAAATTATCACCCCACAAATTGCTTATTAATTACAAATGGAAAAAGGTAACTTTTGTGTGAAGAAACTTGGTAGATAAAACAATAACCAAGTACTAAAGTTACCAACATCAGAAACATAATCAGAAACATAATGCATGCTTTCTAATAGGATGCACTAAGGAAGAAGAAGATCATAGTATTCCTCCCCAAAATATATAACCTGAAACTAATTATGAGGAAGTACCAAAATATCCCAAACTGGGGAATTCTCTACAAAATAGTTGGCCTGTACTCTTCAATAATGTCGAGGTGCATAAAAACAAAATCTAAGGAATTCTTTCCAATGAAAGGAGATTAACTAGACATGACAACTAATTGCAATGCTTGATCCTGGACTAAGAAAATAACAGCTATAAAGTATTTTATTGGGCATTTGACAAATTTGAGTATGAGCTATGGATTAGAGAAGTATTTTGCATCAATATTAAATCTCCTGATTTTGACAATTTGTCCAAGAGAATATAATTTTACTCAGGAAATATATAATGAAGCACTTAGAAGTAAAGGGGCATGATGCTTACACCTAACTCTCAAAAGGGTGAGAGAGAGAAGCAAAACAGAAAGAATTGATGGTAAAGCAAATGGGGCAAAATGTAAAAAATTGTGAATCTTGACAAAAGATATATAAGAGTTCCTTATATTATTCTTGAAATTATCTACTGAAATTATATTAAAATATAAAGGGAAGGAAGGAAGGAAGGAATGAAGGAAGGGAGGGAGGGAGGGAGGAAGGAAGGGAGGAAGGAAGGAAGGAAGGAAGGGGTGTGAGGGGGAGTGAGGTTGGCCATGACTGTGAGGTAGAATGTGCTTTCTCTGTCTTGGTGGTTTGCACTGTTTAGAATGAAGGGGTAAGCAATGGATGGGCAGGACTTTTGCATGACCAATCATCCAAATTTCTTCCTGTTGGGTCAGTTACCAGATTTGGTGCTGCTACTGTTTTATTCCTCACTTATGACCCTCAAAATACAATAAAATACAGGTTACTTTTTGGTTCACCAAGGAAGTGCTAAACTGATCTGGTTGGTGTGTACTTACTATTTGCTACTTTCTTTATTGAATTGGAATGTGTCTTCTTGTTGCAATATAATGTCTCCATATGTTTCAACAGCGAGGTAAAGGCATATTTCAGAGCTAAAATGGTTATAAAAAGTCTCTACCCACAACTAACCTAGAAACTGCCAATTTTGTGACCTGCTCTGTGACTTATTAGTTGAAAAACTAGCTATTAATTTAGGAAAGAATATTACTTTTTACTGTTAAGAAAAATGTCATGATTCTTAAAACATTATGAGATGAAATGGATATAATAGAATAAAACCCCCAATGGACTTTGAAAGTCTAAATTGGAAAATGCATTCTCAGTGCAATTTTAATTAAAGCAATTGAATTTAAGCAGCTGAGAGGTAAACAAGGAAATGGAATCTCTAAACCTTAATTTATCACTACGGTAGAACAGATTATGGAAATTGTATTTTAAATATAGGTCTCCATCGGTTTGAGCTAAAAAACTCTATCAGATACTGTGCTGCAAGTCATACTCCTGGTCTTTCATTTAATTGTTTTCTTACCTAGTTGATTAAATAAAGATTAGTGTTTATTATCATCACAGCATTTTACAAGATTTAGCAAATGAAGCTAAACAGCCTTTCTATGAGATGGGCAAGCCCATTTCTTTATCCTCATTTACAGAGAGATAAATAAAAGAGAAAATTCAAGGTCTCAAGTAACACAGTAACAGGGAAAAGTAGAAAGTCATACAGCTTAACTTCTACCTAGGTCCTTGAACCACTTCTAGTATGTTCCATCTATTGATCACAAGAAACTTCAGATCTTTTGACAATTGTTAGGATTATATGATACCTGTGAAGAGATAAGTTCTCGCTAGCTTTCTCAGCTCACAGTAGAGGGAAGGGAGGGGTTAGTTTGTAGTAATCACTCATATTAGTTTCCTATTGACACTGTAACAGATTACCACAAACAGTGGCTTAAAAGACAACAGATTTATTCTCTTACATTTCTGGAAGTCAGAAGTCTGAAACTCAAGGTGTCAGCAGGGCTAGTTCCTTCTGGAGGCTCTAAGGCAGAACCCATTTCTCTGCTTTTGCATGTTTCTGGAGGTCACCTGCATTTTTTGGCTCATGCCCCTTCCTCCATCTTCAAAGTCAGCATCTTAACATGGTCAGATCTCTTTCACAGACTCTAAACCTACTGCCTCCCTCTTATAAGAACCTTTGTGATTATCTGGTCCACTGAGATAATTCAGGATATTCTCCTTCATCTAAAGATCCTTAACTTGATCACATTTGTAAATATCTTTTTGCTATATAAGACAACATATTCACAGATCCAGGGTTAAGGATGTAGGTATCTTTGGGTGGCCATTTTTCAGCCTACTGTACCTCTCAAAACTTATGTATGGAGGAAGGTAAGTGATATCCACTCTTTCTTCCCTTTACAGTCTTCAAATTAGAAATCCTGAGGTCACAAGTGGCTACCGAGACAGAAAAGTAAACCCCAAGGACACATCTCAATTGAAATGGAAAACTAAGGAAGCAATATGGTGTGGTAAATCAGAGCAGGGGCTTTGTAATAGAATGATTTGGATTCTAATCTGATATGGTACTGGTTGGGTAAGCAAGTCAATTCTCTAGTTAATGAATGAGCAGGCAAATTAAAACAAAATTTAAAAAAAGGCTCCAGCTTACATTAATTCTCCAAATCTCCTGCCCTTAATTCTTCAAAAATTTATTTCATACTACCTTCTAATATACCTTTTCCTCTGGCCTAAGAAACTTCCTGTTGACATACAACCTGAAACATACTGAGAAGTCACCATTTTGGACTATGTACCCACAGAAAGAAAACATACCCTATCTCTCTTTATCCCTACATTCCAACTGAGGCTTCTATCAATACTATTAGTCCTGACTTGGTCATTTACCAATAGGGAGACCTTAAGCAAGCCACATAATTCTCTGAGCCTCAATTTTCCTCTTTCTAAAATGGGCACAATAATCCTTACTTCAATAGAGTTTTGTGGGGTTTAAGTGAGATCATGCATGAAGACCATCTTGCCCATAATAAATGGTAGGAAAAAAACAAAAATACATCCCCAAACCTTGGGATATGTTCCTCTCAAGAAACTCATTCCTCAAATTTCATTTTAAGCAAACACTTTTAGGCTATTCAGCCTAACAATGTGAGAAATATATGACAACAAAACTGACAGGTATACAGATACAAAAACCCTCTCTCTTGATAAATAAATATATATTAACATCCCACCAGGCACTATGCTAGGCACAGCTCTCCAGGTGTGCAATTTCAGAGAAGATGAATCATTACACATAAGCTGAAAAGCACAGTGATAAAGAGATGAACACACTGGTTTCAGAACAAAGGACAGACAGATGTTTACTTTCCTCTTCTCCCTGACATCTGTGGAATAAGGTGGTGAAAAGAAATTGGGCATCAACACAAATGATACCAATTCCTGGGTAAGTAAACATACTTTTCAAAGAATATGCATTCTTTGTTTTTAAGGCACTGGGCAGATAAGAAAGTATTGCTTTTCAGGCAAAACCAAGAAAACTACAGATAAAATACCAGTCCAACAATGTCAGCACAAAATCTTTTTATTCAGCCAAATTAGACCTATGTTCTGGCTGATTGCCCATGAAAACAGTAGTATTTTGTTAAACTAATTACATTGTTTCCTTGCAAAGAATAGTCTGAACTTTATCTGATTTCCTCTCTAAGTGATAATCCCTGTTGTAACCAAATTGCTTCATTCAGTAATGGAAAGGACTGGGAGCCTGTCTCTCATAGTCAAGCCTTTTGTTCTTCATTTCCTCTGCTGTCAAGTATCAACTGTCTCCACCTAGTTCCTCCTCACTCAGATATTCCAGCAACCTAAAGTCAAAGTAATTCCTAAACCACCACAAAAATAAAAAGTCACAGAAGCAAATATTCAGAGGGAAAAAAGAGTAGAGTGGGTGTATGTTGGCTCTTTCTTTCTTAATGGGTGTGAAGCATGTTCCATGTGTGGCTTTCACATTCTGTTAGGGCAGACTAGAATGTGATTTATAGACTCATATTACTTTTACTAAAATTCCACTGCAACAGAACAACTCAGGTGCCCTCCAGAGTTGTTTATAATAGGATTTTATCTTTATTAGAAAGAAAACAGCACTAGTTCCAGATGCTCTTGCTTTGGATAAAAATTTTACTTTTCATCAGTAGAATGTATAGTTTAGTTTGACAGCTGCCCTCATATAATAAAATGCTATTTCATGTTATTTAGTTTAAAATTTCTCTCATAATGCTAGGAACAGATAAGAGATCCAGGTGCTGAATGGCATATTTTTAGTTTTGATGGAATGGACTTTGTCAACAAAGTTGAAAAAGTGAAAGAAAAAATAAAACAGAACTGCTAAAAAACAACCTTACTTGAATGAAATCTAAAGAATTTAGCCTGGTGTTTTCATGAGCTTTGCCAAAAGTGTAAATGAAAATAATAAAAATTGGTTCTGTCAGCAGAACTATATATTATACAAAATAAAATAGCTTTTGAAAGAAAAATCACAACAGAATGAAAATATAATACTTGTGCTCTTTCCTTGTCTCCTTCACTATAAATATCTCTCAAAATGTAAACAAAAGAAAACAGTCAGGGCTTCCCTGGTGGTGCAGTGGTTGAGAGTCCGCCTGCCGATGCAGGGGACACGGGTTCGTGCCCCGGTCCGGGAAGATCCTACATGCCACGGAGCGGCTGGGCCCGTGAGCCATGGCCACTGAGCCTGTGCTCCACAATGGGAGAGGCCACAGCAGTGAGAGGCCTGCGTATGGCAAAAAAAAAAAAAGAAAGAAAAAGAAAAAGAAAACAGCCAGCATTCTTGACTTTAGGAGACATAAATTAAGAGATTTTGAACAGGTTCTTTGAATTCTAAATGAGGAGGCAACCAAACATGGAATCATCAAATTGTCACTAATGGTAAAACAAACATCTAATTCTAGGACACTTAATTCTAGCTCATTTGTGAACTCAACCATGATTTAAATGCTATATGCAAGCAGAAGTATTAAAGTCCTTTACTTTTTATTACAACAGAAGGTTGAACCATCCCCTACACAAGTTATACAATCAAGTGCACTGTCATTAAAGAAGGGAAATTGTGTATAGTTAGAGCCCTGGAATTGGAAAGTGTAGAATTGGGGATTCTTGTTAGCTCAGCAAGACAAGGGTATTGACTATCCACAAGTCAGGATACAGACAGCCAACTCTCAAAGCTAGGTATATGTTCAGTTAGTTTATAGGCTCCAAGTAAACTTACCAGGTAGTACTTTTAAGCCCTAAAACTTGCATTATTTTTCTTGGAATGTTTAATTTCAAACTTTATCTATTTTCTCATCCCTTTATACAGCATGCTGAAAGTTGCCAAATTATCTGTTCCTAATATAGACATCCTGGAATAGGGAGGTGACTAGACAGTGCATCACAGTTGGAAGCTCTCATCTGACTTATAGAAGCAGACTCACTATTTCTCCACAGTAGTAATTGACCATTTAATATGGTCTACATAGTGATGTGTGTGTAAGGTGTGTGTGTGTGTGTGTGTGTGTGTGTGTGTGTGTTGTAATGGCCATCACTTAGTCTACTACTGTGGCCATAAGCACTGAAGTGTTTAGATAATTATCCAGTAAGATTCTAAATCATTATTGGGAAATTAAATACTCAGATAATTGATGTATTAATATTTTATATTTATAATAATAAATAGGCCTATAGTATCTACTTTGTGCAAAGCTCTGTAAAAGGCAATGGAAAACATGAAACTAACTGAAACATCTGATCATCAAAGATATTCATAACCCAGGAGAGGTTGGGGGGGATGCAGGAGATAAGCTCATAAAAATAATAATAAATAAACCATAGTGAATAAATAGCATAGCTAACATCTTAGGTCAGTTTATTTTTTTCTTCACACTTTTATGAGATAGTGTAGTATTAGAAAAACTACCCAGTTTTTCACCTCCTGTGACTTTCTTTCCTGTGTGTCTTCTTTACTATCACACTGCTACCACATTCACACAGGGCACTGCTGGTTACCAAATGTGTGGAGACTTTTCTCCAGAGCAAGTGATTCTCTGCAACACCAGCTGGGTGTCCTACAATTCAACTCAATTCTGACACTAACCCACAAGACTGCCCTCCCCTTCCGCTCAATGTCAGATGTCAGTCTCAAGGCCTGGTTTTCATCTATGCTTCTGACCAGAGGTTCCAATAACCCCCCTCTTTGGGTTCAATTAATTTGCTAGACCAGCTCACAGAACTCAGGGAAACACTAACATTTACCAGCACAGGAATTTCTATCCCTGTGAAGTTGGGGTGTGTGGAGTTATGCTGGTGTGGAGCTGTTCATCAACCCAGAAGCTCTGAACCCTGTACTGCTGGGATTTTATGGAGGCTTCTTCTTGTATTTGTGATCAATTATTAACTCCATTTCCAGCTCCTCTCCCTCTCTGGAGGAAGCAGGGTGGAGCTGAAAGTTCCAAGCTTCCAATCATTACTTGGTTTTTCCTGTGACAACCTATCCAGGAACCACCCAGGCACCCGCCCAGCATTGCCTCAAGAGAAGGAAAGATTCTCCTAGTGCTCTGATCACTTAGGAATTTATTAGGATCTCAAAACAAGACATAGTTATAGGCATAATGATTGATGGTGGATATGTACTCTTTTTATGGGATGTCAGGGATGACTTATCTGAAGAGGTGGCATTTAAACTTTTCTCAGTTTGTTCAAAAATTCAGTAGTTTTATAACACTTTTTTTCATGAAAATAATGTGTGCTCATTGAGGAATATTTAGAAGTGTAAAAAAACATAAAAGAAAATTAAAAGTAATCCATCAAATAAAGTCAAGTATCCATTATTCTACCACCCACATGTAATTACTATCCTATGATATTTTAGTGTTTGTCCTATGAGATAATTAGAACATTGAAATCATATTGCTTACACAATTTTATATAGTGCTTTTTCTCTTTCTTTGGATGATGAATATTTTTCAGTATCACTAAATATTCTTTTAACATATGATTTTAATATTTGTATGGTATTCAACAACAGGAATGGACCACAGTTTATTTAGACTTTCTGTTGAATTATCCTTTCTGTTGTATTATCCTTTCTGTTGGATGTCTATATTACTAAATAATACCTAGATAATGACTTTTGTGCGTAACTTGTGAAATTCTCATATTATTTACTTAGGAAATATTCTTAAGTGCTGAATTTCTGGGGAAACAAATGTGCAAAGCCAAATTTGATCTCTGGAGAGCTCATATCAAATCATTCTTCCAACAACCTTTTATGAGTGCCAATTTAAGGCATTCTTTCTAATTAAGATTGTTACTTAATATGTATATCAGCTAATTTTATGAATGAAAATTTTGTTATAATTTATAGTTTGGATATTGATCTTCCATTGAAAAACACTCTAAATTCAGATCCCCAAATACAGATGATTGTTGAGAATCCTAGCTTGTCTGTTATCTGGAAAGCAGGTTGGTTGAAGGTGCTGCTTTCTAATCCTGATCTGTAGAAAAAGTGATGGCAGAATTAATTTTTGGCTTAAATCTATCCATTCATTCATTTATTATGCAGTCATAAAATATTTATTTAGTGCCTACCATGTGACAAGCAGTACCTAAGCTCTAAAGACTTAGCATTGAACAAAGCAAGCTCCTTGATCTCATGGAGATTTATTCTTATGGGGGAAAAACAAACACACACAATAAAAGCTAAATTCCAAAATATGTCACATTTTGATAACTGTTATGGAAATTGTAAGTGCCACCAACATGTAAACTCCATGAGAACAGCCTTTTTGACTATTTTTGTTGACTGCTATGCCCCTAATACCTAGAATAATGCCTGGAACATGACAGGTACACAGTGAGTGTTTGGTGAATGACATAATAAACAAATAAAATAAATGAAACAGGTTAATGGGATAGAGAATGTCTGTTGGGTGTGTGTGTGCTAATTAATATAGAGTGGTAAGGGAGATGCTCAACGCCAACATGATTTGAACAGACACCTTGGCTCCTACAAGAACTAGAAAGAGGGCCGGGGTGGGTGCTGTGGAGATGATAGTGAGGAATAGAGGAGCAGAAGATGCATTGTGGAGGAGGAAAGGAGAGATGAGACCCTGTAAATAAAGTCCCTAGCATTTGGTCTCAATGTGATGCAAATCTGTTGAAGAGTTTTAAAGGAGTGACAAAGTCTGACTTGTGTATTAAGAAGATTTCTCCTTCTTCCTGATTCTAGAGGCACAGAATGGAAGCAAGAGTACAACATAAGGGAGACTGTTGCAGTAATCCACACTGTGGTCATGATGGCTTGGAAGAGTGTTAGCTGTGGAGACAGAGATAGATGGGCCCCTGGGCTAGATGGTTGCTGTCTGTCAAGTGGATTAAAACTGAAGCTTTGTTCTCTCCCAGCCACTCCAAGGACAAAGCTAGAGGCAGAAGCTGAGCTCTGTTGAAGTAAAGAGATAAGATGACCACTCCTGAGGTCAAGGGAAACTTCCCTGTCTGCACATGCACAGGAAGTTTCCTTAAGGGTCAAAAAGAAGGGAGCGCCACCCCATAATAGGTGTGGACGTGCACCCACAGGCCTCCGGGGTGGGATCTATCTTAGCAAAAGGTTGCACACACATGTTGGTGAGGGTCCTGGGACCAGTTGGGTGTGAAAAAAGAAACAAGATAATTGGCCAAAGGTAAACAAAGACCCTGAAGGACTATCCTATATAAGCAATTTAAATCACATTTTTACTGCACTCCTCCTCATTAGGGAGGACAACTGTACCCTTTCTTTCTGGGTGTGTATTTCTGCCTTGCTTCTGTCTTAAATAAACAAACTGCTTCTCTGTGTGCTCCCTCATACATTGTGCTGTGTCTCTAATAATAAAGTTTGTACCTGTTTTTACAGTTTTTGCCTCCTTGAAGCATTCTTGCTTTCAAACAGGGGAAAGAGCCAGGGCCACTTTACTTCTAACCTCTCGCCCCTGGTGATCTAGTGGCTAGGATTCCTGGTTTTTCATCCAGGCTGCCCAGGTTCAATTCCTGGGCAAGGAACTAAGATCTCTTTTCAGGACTGCTCACTGCTGTCTCTCCAAGATCAGTCTGAGGATAGAGCCAACAGTATTTGCTGGTATTTAGGATGTGGTATGAGAGAAAAACTTGAGTCAAGGGTGACTCCAAGGATCTGGTCCAAGAGAATAGAAGGATATAGTTGTCTTTTACTGGGGAAAAGTTGTGAAAATAATGGGGTTTTTTTAAACAGAAAATTAGGAAACTGTTTTTGAATATATTTAAATTGGTTTCAACAAATTTGTGAAGCAAAAAGCAATCTTTAATGTATTGAAAATGTTTTAAACAAACCACCTGAAATTCTCCATTTTAGGAATTAAGGTGTATAATGAGAAAACAAAATGAGTTTATTTTAAATTATGTATAGTCACATATATCTTTGTAAAAAGCTGTTTCACTGAAATCCAGAGTAAGAAGCAGCACTGCCTTTGGAGCCCTTGAATTTAGTAACATATAAAGGGGAGGGATCAGTCTTTACTTTGCAGTAGCAGCTCTGGTGTCTTGACGACCCTAGAGTTAAAAATATGGCAAAGATGCCTGATACACATGTCTGTACCTTTAAGATACCCAGTTGTGCATTGACGGTACCTAGCAGGAGTGTCCTTTGTGAGCCCAGTTAAGACAATGTTTGAGCTATTACTGTTAATCTGAATTTATCTCTTATTCGCCTACTGGTAAGTGCTTGAAAATACCAGTTATACAGCTTTTCAGTGCTGGAAATTTATACATGAATAATTTTAATTCTTATTATAAATTAGTACAGTCATTGAAATTTTATGAATATCTTCAGACTTTGCAATAATTTCACTTTGCATTCTACTGATAAATTTAATCCTTAACAAATAATTTTCTAACCATTCTTTGAAATAATTCAAAACAACCTTCAGTGTTTCTTGTAATAATATAGATGTGTGAATGATTACCCAGAGGGAAAGTTCTTATGTCTCAGCAACCTAAGGCATCTATGTTATGATGTTATAGATTTTTCTCTATGTTTCTTGAACCATCAACAACTCTTTTAATTACAAGGAGCAGAATTAAAATATACAGTGATGGGTGTTGGAAGACACTGCAGGGTAATATTTTGTGACACCATGGAAGAAATATGTACTGCAGTAGTGAAGATGTAGCTTCCTCCAATGCAGAGGGAGTCAAGTTCAATTATCAAAAAGTATTAATAATGAGATTGCTTACAAGTATACATACACATTTTTTTCAGGATCTACTTGACTGAATCACTGACACATTCTCAAAAAGAAACTTCATTTTGAGAAAATTCACCCAAAATTAATTCTAAAGCTCATGGAATTATCCTATTTTGTGGCTCACACGAAAAGCTTTTGCCTCTGATTTTTCTCTTTTAATATGGATTCCCTCTTTGCCTCTGATTTTTCTCTTTTAATATGGATTCCCTCGGGAACCTAAACTCAGGAAGCCTCCTGCATGCATCATAAATTTTCTACTGACATATTTAACTCAGCTTCCTCTGTTGGAGCCTAGTGTATTAACAAACAACTCCTCTGACTTCCTAGAACACACACATTTATTGAGTTACAAAGTGACCATTTTTTAGGCCTATTGGAACACAAAATAAAGCTCTCCTTTACCATAGGCCCATTGAAGGCCACTTTGATTCTTCCATCAATATTGGGAACTGCCAGAAAACTTTCATTTTTTTCCTGTGCCTGTTGGCAGTAGGAGAAAGGTTCTACTGAGTCCATTATCAGCAAACATGACTTTCTTGGATTGCAGAATGCTAAATTACAAATCAGTTGCTCTTTTCATCTCTGGATGTGAATGTGTGGGTTTTCTTCCTCTCTGAAACTGCCAGTTAGGAAGCAGGTTCTCCTATCCTGTATTTCAAAACCTTATTCACGAACTGACATTAGTGTTACAATTTCAGTAATGGACCCTAAAAAAGCATTGCAGCTAAATGGTTCTAATTTCAATTACAAATGACCATCGTTTAGAATGAATGCTCAGATGCTTCAGACTCCAACTAAATACACTATATCCTAATTGCTTTGCAATCTTTCAATTCAAATCAAGTGAACACAGCAACCCTGTTGCTTCAGTCTCTCCAAGAAGGTAAACACCAGGCTTTAATGGGATGTGCTAATAATAACTTCTCAAAGAAGTTAAAACTTCAATTCTTTTCAAGGCTGGCAATGAAAAGAAAATTCTAAAAGGAAAGACTGTGAGTATCTGAGATTAGTACTAAACTTAAAAAAAGTTTTGGAAACTTTGATAGCCTACTTAAAAAGATAGTCAAAGAACTCTAGTGAAATTTTTGTTTCAATATATGAAAGCAACAAGATGAAATTCAAGGCAGACTGGAAGACTTCCCCTTCATTTCTTTCCATTTGTAGATACTTATCAGGGAATGGTCCTAACTAGCTCAGAAAATTTATTTCAAAACCTGTTTTATTTGTTCTTTTTTTTATTTTTTAAAAAAACTTGTTTATTTATTTATTAACATTTTTATTGGAGTATAATTGCTTTACAATGGTGTGTTAGTTTCTGCTTATAACAAAGTGAATCAGTTATACATATACATATACATATATCCCTATATCTCTTCCCTCTTGCATCTCCCTCCCTCCCACCCTCCCTATCCCACCCTTCTAGCTGGTCACAAATCACGGAGCTGATCTCCTTGTGCTATGCGACTGCTTCCCACTAGCTATCTATTTTACATTTAGTAGTGTATATATGTCCATATGTACACTACCACTCTCTCACTTTGTCCCAGCTTACCCTTCCCCCTCCCTGTGTCCTCAAGTCCATTCTCTAGTACAAAACCTGTTTTATTTGAATGGTTCCTATATTTTAATCACATAGAGAGTAATTTTAAAAATACTTTTCCCAACTCTATCTAGTCACCCATTTCTAAATATGAATCAAAAATAGGTCTGTGAGAAACAATTGGCAGTAGAAAGCAGAACACAGTATGAGACTAGTTGTGTAGCAATAATTCTTTGCTTTCTGAGAATTCTAAGGGAGAATTGAGGCATGAGGCCAGGGCCAGATTAAGACAAAATTCCAGAGTTGGGAAAACATTGGGTAAACACTCAGTGATTCCTATTCTCTCTAAAATGTTTAATTTGACATGTAAATGAAATATATTCATTTCATAATACATTTAGACACTCAATAATGTTTGCTGAATGCAGTTATGAAATGAAAATTTTAAATGCAGAATTCATTACTTTATAATTATATATTCATAAGTCACTGTATGTTTACAAAGTACTTCTCAATCCTACTCTTCATTTTAGAGCAGAAGAAATAGATTTGGATTAGCATTAGCCATAATGAGTCTCAGCTGAATAGCACTTTACAACTTTCCCATATATTATTTCACTGAGAGATGTTAAATGCCTTGTACTAAACCACTCCAAACCATGCCCTAAGCAGTGTTCATTCCTTCGTGCCCACAGTACCCATTGAGCCATATTGCCTCTTCATCAGTCTCTGCATCATTATCTAGAGAAAAGCTGGGCGAAGAGCAAGTCCAAGTGCAGCTATTTATGGGATACCACTGAAGAGTATGATTATGGAATCTTTAATCCTTTACTATAACAAGATTTGTATGCTCTAATTTCCCAGCTTTTATCAGAGAATTCCAACTAAAAATTCCACATTACAATTTGAGAACACAAAATAAGATGGACAAATCAGATCCAGTAAGTTACTGTTCCCATTTTGTTCAAGAAACTGTAATTCCCTTAAACTTCAATTTGCCCACTTTACAGAAGCTGTTTTCTTGCCTTCTAAATAATTCAAATTATCTCATTTTCTTAAAAAAAATATGAAATTGTTTTTAAACTAGATTTGTGTGTCCTAAGAAATGAGGTAATGTAGAAGAGTGAAACAATACACTGTTAACAGATAAAATTCATTATCATTATACGCCAATTAGCTTGAAATAAACATGAAGCTCAAATGACACACTCTGTTTAACAACAAGAATAAATCACCGGGTTAGATATTGAGAAATAGAAATTTTAATCACTGAGAGTTTGGGTTTACTATTTCCAGCTACTTTCACATATTCATTTATTTAATTATCACAAAAGTGCTATTGTTGCACAATATTACAGTTGAGAAAATTGAGGCTCAGAACACTAAAAAAAAGCAGTATAGGATAGGGATAGGGTAGCACATAATAGCAGTCTTTAGTGTCAACCCAATATGATTTTAGTACCAGAGCTTATACCAACTTAGGCAATTTATTCAAAATTCAAAATTGCCAAGCCTCATTTCCTCTTCTATAACTTGGGCATGATGATAATACCTACTTCATATAGTGAGAATTAAATGGGTATGCATATAAGGTGTTTGGCACATGGTCAATATTCAATAAGTATTAGTTATATAGGTATATACTATTAGTAAATTTAATAATTTATATGACCAAGATACTGACCCAGAAGTAGCAGAGTTGATTTTTTTTTTTTAATTAGGGTATAGTTGCTTTACAAGGTTGTGTTAGTTTCTGCTGTACAACGAAGTGAATCAGCTATATGTATACATATATCCCCTCCCTCTTGGACACCCCCTCCCATCCCACCCATCTAGGTCATCACAGAGCACCAAGCTGAGCTCCCTGTGCTATACAGCTGGTTCCCACTAGCTATCTGTTTTACACGTGGTAGTGTATACATATCAATCCCAATCTCCCAATTCATCCCACCCCTCTTCCCTCCCCCCCATGTCTACAAGTCCATTCTCTACTACTGAGTCTCTATTCCTGCCCTGCAAATAGGTTCATCTGAACAATTCTTCTAGATTGAAGTAAGTCAGAAAGAGAAAAGCAGAGCTGATTTGATGCTAGCTCTGTCTGAGCACAGAATCTTTGCTCCTAGCTATTATAGTCTCTTGCCTTCCACCATCTGTAAAATGAGAGTTTTCAAAATGGGCCACGTGATCTTCTAGTTCTGAGATATTGTGATTCTGGGCTATGAAGATATTTATTATTTCCTCACTTTAGTTAGTCCATCTAAATATGTATTTCTACTATTAAAACCTAGAGATCACTAATTATAACAATGAATTCAGACCTTTCATGAAAATTGTCATTCCTTGCTTAGAATCAGTTATCTAACCTTAAAAATTTGTCCTAAAATGAGGACTTATTTGTCTAGCTCAGGATACTTTATTTATAATAATACAAGTTTGAAATAAAAAAAATTCCTTGTTTGAATTGCACAAATAGAATAAGGCATCATCTCAAATAACTACACAGAAAGTTCAAAATTTGGTACTGCCCACAATGGACCTTATTTTTTTAATTATAACTTTGAAGCCCAAGGCACATGCAATTAGTAGATTAGCACTTTCTTTGTTTTATTTGTGAAAAGAATTAGGTGACTCCAAACAGGGAATTTATTGAGTTTGAAAGGCATAAAATAATTTGAATATGTCAGTTAAGCTGGATTAAGTGAAACTATCTTGATTTCGAGGAATAATTTTGCATCATCCCTTTCAAGTGTGTAGTTGTGTGGAGGTACACAACATCAAAAGGAAAACTAAGTAAAGGTTGTGACTCTATGTTGCTGTAGCCCTAAATATGCACTTCACATAGAAAAGTTGGCTCATCCCACAGCATGTTATTTGACAAAGGCTGAGCTTTATTTCTGGAAAGAGGAGATTTGAAAACATTGTTTATAGTTGGGAAAAACAATATTTTTCCATTGGACTCAGTTATCATTTATATATACTCACAACATAATCTATTTTTTCATTGACAATTATTTTATATTCAATTTACCATGAGACGTTCATCGTCAAGGATAGATCTTAATAGTGTTTAGCAACATTCCACTGTAGGATAATTGTCTATCATGTATAAACATGTGTATTTAAATTTTTTTTAATATACTGAATGTTTCAATATGAGACCTTAATAGATGCATCTAATCATTAACTGAAAAAAGAAATCCCATACCATCACATTTGGAAAATCTCCCATATAAGAGAAGACACATAATTATCTGCTAATATAAGTTGGTCTTGACCTTGGAGTGTCTCACAAAACTGGCTGTCATTTCACTTATGGATGGATAACACCATCAGGAAATGGGATAATTTCTTCAAGTCTGTTCTCTTTCACAAATGTTTAGGCTTTGTATAAGTTGTGATTTCCTTTTTAGGTTGCCATTTATTGGTCTTTTCTATCCTTTAGAAAATAGAGGAAAATTAAATGTTTCTTTTGAAGATTGATTTGCAAAGATGGAAAGGAATATATAAAGTTGTTTTGAATTTCATTTATAGCATTATGTCTCTCTGTGAGGAAAAAATAGTATACAGTGAAAGTATAAGTGAAAAAGGAGCTTTTCATTAAAGAAATGGAAAAGGCAATGGGTATGAGAATCATCAAGTTCATCTTTCTTCCACAAAATAAGACAGAAATTAAAATATTTTAAAATATAGTGTGGGGTTTGTATTCCTTACTGCTCCTTACCACTTACCCCACAGTCACCCCTTCATGTCAACTAATCTGGGATGAACAAGGACTAGAAATCCTTCAACCATAACCTGGCCTGGTAGTAACACTTACCTATGTCCCTGCCATCAAGACTTCTGGGGATCACCTGCTCCCATTCTGGGTCATGCTAAGTAAATGCTTTGCTTGGGAAATCAGACTTTCCATCTACTATTGGATGTCTGGCCATCAGGCAAAGGTATATAAATGAAGATCAGTGTGGTGCAGCAGCAAGCACATGTGGGCCATCACCCAGAGTGTGATGCTATTTCTGGACAGACAATGGAAACAATAAAAAGGGGTTGATTTTGTGCTTCTACATAGTCTCCTATGGTTCCTGGCTACACTCTTTTCATTTGCAATGTAAGCTATGTATTAGACTCTGAAAGATAATTTTCCAAGGTATTGTGACTAGGTTCGTAGTTCATGACTTATGATTTTTCCAAAATCAATGAGTGCACTGGAACTTACCTTCAGTAAGTCTTATAGGTATGTCGTGGACCTTTAAGATTTTCTAAAGCCATCTTATTTAGAAGAAAAGAAGAATTTCAGTTTGTCCTGATGGAGTACTTCTAGAATGGAAGGGCCCAGTTTGTAATGCATTTTATTCAGTTGGCTTACTTTGAGATTGCAATGAGATCATTGATCCTAATTTGGCCATTCCAGTTGAAAACATTGTATTCTTGTGAAGATAAACAGAATAATTAATGCCTCAAAGAGAACCAAAGATAACATGTACTTTGAAGAAAGAAGAAAAGATAAAAATTATTTATCTTCAGGATGGGACTATAGACATATTATGGGGGTAAAAATCTGCACGTGGTGTATCTACAACTCGATGCTAACTGGCTGATACCAAGATAAAAGTGACAGGAGAGTGAAGGAGGAATGGTTTACCTGATTAAAAAATGAAGGGTGATCATGATGTGACAAGTTCTGAAGACAAGTAGCTTCAAGATCACAAGGAATGCATAATTAGGAGCAGTATATCACTACAAATTAAATGTGTTGCATTCTTCATTTTTGTATCAGCTGGATCTGACATTCTAGTATATAAAACAATCTTGTAGAAAATTGTGGTTGTATATGACACTTAGGGAAACATAACAGTGTGCTTCTAGAGCAATAATGCTCCAATGTCCTCTGGTTGCTTTTACTAACCCTTTGGGCCACTGTATGGACACCATATAATATTCAGATATTCTTTAATGGTGGTCTTGTCCTATTTTTAAAGTGTTCTACTGCCAAGACTCCAAAACTCTATGTGTTAAGTATTTTATGGATGTGATATTGGATTAACTGTCATAGCTTGATGCCAATACAATTTTAGGGATCAAAGTATAAAAGAAATAATAATACCTAATCAACAGCAAGAGATTTTAAAGCAATACAAGAAATATAGTGTATAGAGACAGCTGAAATTCTGTGAATTGAGGAGGAAAAAGTGGATTTGAAGAGTGAAGAGATAGATTAATACATATAGAAATAGAGATATGAACAGAAATCTAGTTTATATTCATACAAACATATACATCTGTATTTATATACATTTAAAAACATATATGCATATACAGTCAGTTATTATTATTATTAATGTTCTATAAAGTTACCAAAAAGATTAAGTTAGTGAATACTGAATCATTGCACATAAGGGATATGAAAGGTTAGGTTCCTGTGAGCCACCAGTCGCATTTTTATCAACTGAGAAATATATAACTTTGTTTTTTGTGTGTTTCTGGTTAAAGACTCCTTATTGAATATTTATTGTCGATTCATTAACACTGAACTCATGGCCAGCAGCACTATAACTCATGCCTGAACAAAAAAAACTACTAACACACTTATTTTGTCCAAAAGGCACATCACAGCCTTTTGCACTTAGGAACACTAGACAGCACTTTATCACTACACTTGGGGGCCATCTTAAATAGCAAAATCATCAAAAAAAAAAAAAAACACACACAAAGTGCTAAAAGTGTGTCTGCAAAACATTTGTTTATGGTATAAGGACTGTAACAAGGAAGCAGAGTGTCACCTTGTTTGACCTCAACTGGGAATGTGTGGTTTGGGGCAACTCAAATATTTCACTGCTGTGCACATGTCCATGAAAGACTGAAAAATCGCCAGAAATATTAATTTTAGGGTTGTGCAACAAATAAATTTTAGTGCATAGGCAAATTCACACATGCTGAATATGTGACTAATGAAGATCAACTATATATAGTATATACACATACATTGGTTATCTCCTTTTAAAATTCTTGCACAGGAGCTATCTCCTTATTTTCTTTGCATACGTATTAGTGATATTTCCGTATGTCACAATCTTGGTGGAATCTTAAGGATACATAAAAAAGCACAAGTGAATATGTAATCTACGCTGTGCACATACATTTACATTTTCAAGTCATTTCATATTCTTACACTATAATATATAAATGGCCCATTATATTATTGCCTAGTTGATACTGTTTGGTCATAAAGATCTCAACTCCCAAACTATTACAGGATATTTCATCAACTGATTCACATATGAGTTTTTACATCCAAGTTTTTATGTTTACGTGGGCATGCAATAAAGGCATAGCTAGAGGGTCTTTGCAGTAAAGTTATGATCACTGTTCTAGGCATATTTGTTCCACTTTTGAGAAAAGAATGATACTATGCTATGATCCATGAAATCAAACAACAAGAATGCAAATTTTCTATTTTTAGGGTACATGCAAACAATAAAAGGAAAAAGTCCAAATTAATGAATAATGATAATTTTAAATTAAATATTCTCAGAATCAGTTCTAAATTGAGCTTGCACTGCTTTATTTATGCTCTCTCATCCAATAAATTTTAATTAGCAATATTTGCAAAATCCAGTTATGGGTGGTCAGCTAGGGAGGACTCGATGGCCAACCATGGTTTTATATGCATTGTAACGGCATAAACTGAGATAGTTACAAGCAGACTTAATTCCTATTAATTAGTGTATTTTAGATGAGAAACCATAGATTGAAGCTTTCTTGGGTTCTTGAACTCACATACTATCTACCTGATGAGAGGTGGTGTGACAATCAGAGGTATTTCTGGGTCACTGTCATCAAACTCTACTGAATGGATGATTTTTTTTTTTATGGAGCTGACTTTTAAGCAGAAACATGGAAGATGCAAAAGAAGTAGCTCTTGTGTTGTAGAGAGATAACTTCTTAAGTATGCTGAGACAGAGTGAATGGATGAAAAAACACTGGGAATTAGAGAAGGAGGCCACCACTAGAGGTTCCCAGACCTGTCCCTGAATTGTTAGGCTGTGAAGTTTTGGATCTAAGGTTCAGTGGTCAATTTTAAGCAGGCTGTGAAAATACATATTCTCTCCAGGGAATTTCTCTCAAAGAGTAGGCTCTTTGATTTCAGAACATCCCTGAAAAAAATATAGATTGAAAACTTCTCCCCAGATATCAGATTCATAGGCTGTATTGATAACCCAGAGTTGGAGAAAACACCCAAAGTATTTCTGGAAGCTGTTACAAGGACTTGACTAGGTCCCCAGGACCTATATTTCTGAAATTTGAAAGAATGGGTTTTCTTGAGGTTTCAGAAAACCTTCTATGGGTCCACGGATTACCTTTTAAAACCTTTCTGGTTACTGAGATGTGTTAGAGGATCATTGACTACCAGGGTAGATTGTAGAGAAAAAAAAGAAGAAAACCTGCACAGATGACACAAATGCATGAGCTACTGTGGAGAAATATGTGCATGTTGGCCACATTTGAATGCAGAAATGAGGGCCAGTTGTAAAGTTCCAAGTTTTCAGATCTAATACTGATAGAGAATGCTGAGGAAGAATTTGGGCTTTTAGATTTCCCTGGAAAATTCAATATCCTTTTATAATGAATTCAGTTGTACCTTTACTTTGTGGATATTTTAGTGAGTTTCTTGGGATTTTGTGTATCGATCACAAGTAGAATATGTTAATAACTGATTTTACATATCTGTAGGAGCAAAGGATAAGCCTTACTTAAGATAGTTTTTCTGAAAATATTTGATTTAGATATTCTCTATTATATCAAAATTTTTTACATAATGCAGTTTTTTTTACAAACAGAGCATATGTTTATTTGAATACATATATTTGTCTCTTAGTCTGAAAGGCAGATCATGTTGGTAAGTGAGCAAGTGATCTCTCTCATCATTTAACTCCCTTTGCAATACTTTTGGTTAGTGCATCTTCCAAGACGGTAGATAGAATATGGTACAGAAGAGACATTGCCTCCAATTCTCTCATGTTTTTTGAATATCTTATTTACTCAGGATTACATGGACTAAATGTATGTTGTAAGCACATGCAAAATCATATTATATTTTGCATATGGCATTTGTAGCATGGAAGGCTCAGTGCCAGTAACTTTTTTTTCAAACAATACTTTAAAAAAAATTTTGACAATGCTTAAAAGGAAAATTTTAAGAAAATATTTTAATTTAAAAATTTTAAGAAAAAAATTAAATTTAAAAAGAAAAAATTTACCCTACCACTCCATACCACTATAATACATTCACTGTTTTATTGTTTCAATGTAATTTTAAAGACCCTCCTTGTCCAAATTCATTTACATTTTTAAATAGTACCTCATATTTCCAGTCTTCTCAACTTTCATATTTTAATAGCTCAGAAATATTTTATTAAGTCGATGGAGATTTACTTACTTGATCAATCCTCTTTTGCTAGATAGTTTGTTTTCCTCCTCCCCTGCCCTTCACCTGGTCTTAGAAAAACTTGTAGTTTATACCTTTTTTCTTCTTTTGAATACTTATCTTAGGATAGATGTATTGTAATTAATAACGCGGCCACCAGCAGGCCAGCAATTTCAGTTTGATTGCTTCCTTCCATGTCTGCCTTCCATTACATACTTAGTGTTCAAATGCATTTGTTCATATGTAGATTTTCTAGACTATATTAAATCAAAATATGCCATATGTTTAAATAGAAATATTAGCAACAGGTCCCAGCAGCTGTCATTTCTGAACACAAGCTGAGAGTAAACTCCATTGATTTAATTAGGATATTTAGAAGAGTGAGTACATCAGATAAATTAGAGCAACATCTCCCACCCTCCATGCCATAGTCAAGAGTATGCTTTGGAAATAGACAAGTCTTCAAATCCAGATGTGTCTACCTATGTGGTTTATTTTTTGTTTTGTTTTGTTTTTCTTAATTTATTTTTATTTTATTTACTTATTTTTGGCTGCGTTGGGTCTTCATTGCTGCGGGCGGGCTTTCTGTAGTTGTGGTGAGCGGGGGCCACTCTTCCTTGCGGTGCGCGGGCTTCTCATTTCAGTGTCTTCTCTTTTTGTGGAGCACGGGCCCTAGGCATGCGGGCTCTAGAGCGCAGGCTCAGTAGCTGTGTCCTGCGGACCCAGTTGCTCTACAGCATGTGGGATCTTCCCGGACCAGAGCTCAAACCCACATCCCCTGCATTGGCAGGCGGATTCCTAACCACTGCACCACCAGGGAAGCCTGACTTACGTGTTTTCTGTCCTCTTCCTCATTTGGAAAAGAAAGGATAGTAATACATATCTGGGCTTCCCTGGTGGCGCAGTGGTTGAGAGTCTGCCTGCCGATGCAGGAGACATGGGTTCGTGACCCGGTCCGGGAAGAACCCACATGACGCGGAGCGGCTGGGCCCGTGAGCCATGGCCGCTGAGCCTGTGCGTCTGGAGCCTCTGCTCCGCAATGGGAGAGGCCACAACAGTGAGAGGCCCGCGTATCACAAAAAACAAACAAACGAAAAAATAATAATACATATCTCCCCTGGGTGATGATAGAATGAAATGAAATGAGGGAAAAACTACTCAGGTCATTGCCTGCCACAGAGCAAGGGCTTAATAACCCTAGAGCTTTGTGCTCTATTTAGAGAGGAGGAAAAGTCATCTGGGGTCTATCAATTCAGTATTAGTTGATTTCTGGTACCATAAAATGCTTAGTAGTGCCTTATTTTGTGGATAACAAGTGTATTCAAATGAGAAGAATGGCATTTCTGTGACTGTCTCAAGTCATGTTACCAATTCCTGATTTATTTTTTTAGCAGAGCTGAGAAAATATGTACAGTTATGAACTAGTGGGTGCAGGTGTATGTTTGGTTCTTTATAGTTGACCCTTATCCAGGCTTTTGTGAACATATGTATATCTAAACCTCTTTAAAACTATGTTCATTTTCTGGACAAATGGACAAAATCATTTTAGTGGTCAAATTAAAGAAAAGGAGAACTCCAAATATCTGCAGTCCTATGTTTGACAAAAGAATCCAGAAATATTTTTCCGTTTGAATAGCATTCTGCATTTAGACTGGAGAATGATAACTGGTAGATTATTTGAATGTAAAAAGCGCAGACTGACTGTTAGGTAAGGCCACAATTTATAAAGAACTTGTATGATTTGCCTATGAAGAGAGCACATCCATTTCTCTGGTACCTGTAGGCAGAGAGGCAGGTCTGTGAAGAAAGAGAAAAGCAGTAAAGGCAAAGGGTATAAGACATCAAACAAATGCAAGCATTTGTACTTAGTCCATATATAGTTTTTCCTATCCTCAAAATAACTTGTTAGGAACTAGTTTCTCCTCAGTGGAACGCTGGCATCCCCTCACCAGTCCATTTCCTGATGGTTTGAAGGAAAGGCTAAGCTTTATAATGTTAAGGACAGTTGAAGAAACCATTTATTTTTGTCTTGCATGAAAATCATCATTTGAAAATGATTTAAGTTTTCATTAAATCAATAGTGGGCTATATGTATATACTAAAGATGGCCAGCTGCAGTTTGCTGATAGTCACAAAGACAACTGTTCTAGATATTCTATGCTGCTTTACCATTGCTCTGCAGTTGTGCTTGTCTCATTTGTCCCCATTGCTTTTGCATTTCTTGCCATGTCATTGTATTGCAAAGTTTTAAAAGGAGAGAAAAATCCCACAAACTTCAAGGCACATTTTGTCAAAGATTGTAAAGAGGAAACCACCAAACAAGCAGCGATAGCCCAACATTCAGTCACAACCAGGAGTCTCCACTATGAAACCCACAGACTTGACCAGAGGCAGCTGTCAATTCTGTCAATCGTTTAGCTGCCTAGTTTTTTCATTTGTATGAGGTGAGATCGGCAGTTAGATGCATTGTTACATGTTTTGTAAAGGAAAAGTATCCTTAGCTTACACACACCTGACTTTTCATTTAGACAACTGGAGGCACCCGCAAAATTTCTCTGTCAAAATAGAGCGCAATTGGAAAAATGCAAAGAAACAAAAGTTAGATGGATGGAACTCAAAATTTAATTTCTTTTTCTGTTACCCCAGATATTTCTTTTATTTTTAATTTTTAATTGAACTTCCTGGAATCTCTATTCACCCTAACTGGACAAGAATAAGAAAAGGATGTTCATTTCCACCTCAATCTAAATAGAAATCTTGGAATTCATAACACTTTTTAAGTCAATTTCTTTCTATAGATATGTCTAAGAGAGTATCTGGATCTTATGGGATATGCAGTCACTTATTTGAGGATATCTTTTAGCCTCCCTCTTTTGAAGTCTTTCGACTGTCAATGTGACTAAAGTAGAAAGAGCATATCTAGGAGCCTAGAAAAAAAAATGTGAAAACAATTCATACATCAGCTCTATAGTTGTGCTCTATAAGGAAAACTATGTTTCAGTGAAAGCAAAAAACCATTCAAATCCTTAAATTAAATCATATCCTCCCATGATGGAGAGTGTTCCACTAGGTCCCACCTGTACCTGATCTCTCACCCTCAATCAGTGCCACTGTCACTGGCACCATTAAGAACCAGAGAGTCATAGTACAATCATTGAAGCCAGAATGTGATCAGTGCTTCATCTGCCCCTACCAACACACTCAAACTGAGGCACTGTTTGTTTTCTAATCTCATCCTGCTTGAAGCCTTAAAATAAGTTAACAATCCTACTCCTACATCGTTTTCAATTCCTTTGTTGCATATAGAGCACTTAAATGTACTAAAGAACTCCTTAATTTGCAAAATTACTAATTTATCATGTCATGTTAATGAACTGTCCCAAAACAGCTTTCCAAAGACGAAAATATGCTTCCACAGAGTAGCTGATGCACTGAACAGAATCTATTTAATATTCACTCACTGAAGACTTTGAAAACATTAATCAACCACATGATGATCTGGGATTTTACATTTTAAACCTCAGACCATCTGGGAAGTAGCCACTATTTAATCATTCCTCGAGGCAGCCTGTTCTAGTGAAAAATGCAAGGACCAGAGAAAGAAAGCAGGTTTTAAGTTGTACCCAATGCCAGTTGATTGGTAATGGCTTCTTGAAGTCCTGGGTAGAAAGGGATTCTGGGACAACGTGGAAGCAAAGAGAAAAAGAGTATTGAAATTGATTAGCTATGTCTGTCATGCACCCAGGAAAAGGCCATAGCAGTTTATGTGGCACAGATAAGCAGTCCCTGCATGGACTGTGGAGATAAAAAGCCCTAGCTTCCATCCATGGTGCTCTCATTTTAGAGTTCTAGATCTTGTGCTACTTACTTAAGTTTTCAGTTTTAGTTTTGTCAACTTTAAAAAAAATATCGACAAATTATACAAACAAAATTGAGTTATTTGGGAATGGCAGAGGAATTGCAATTCAGGACAAGCCAGTTATGGAGAACTATAGGCAAATCCTACAAAGGAAAGGTATTTTTAATAGGTCTCAGGAGGAAATTGGGGAAGGTTGTTGAGTCCAAAAGTTTTTGGAGAGTAAGAGTTCAAGGATGTGACGGTTTCTCATTGGCTATAAGGGTTAGAACATTGTCACTGCTGTAGCAAGAGATCTCCCTTTTTTTTTTTCTTTCTTAATAGCAGGAGATAACATTCTCAGGTGAAAAATGTTCTCCCTTGTCAGAATAATTCTTATCTTCTTTCTTCCTGCTGGTGAAGTAGGCTGCAGGAGTTACCTGCTGAGAACTCCTCCTTCAGGGATTCCAAACTCCATTTCCACAGTTTCCTTGTTAATAAGAAAGGGAAGGCTAATCAGTTTTACTCTGAAAAGTGGAGGAGGAAAAGTGTGTAAAGCCCCAGCTTATTTTTAAATAAGTGTATATTGATTATTTGAGGGTTTTTTGAGAAGGTTCTTTTTTTTTTTTTTTTTTGCGGTACGCAGGCCTCTCGCTGCCGTGGCCTCTCTCGTTGCGGAGCACAGGCTCCGGACGCGCAGGCTCCGCGGCCATGGCCCACGGGCCCAGCCGCTCCGCGGCATGTGGGATCCTCCCAGACCGGGTCACGAACCCGTGTCCCCTGCATCGGCAGGCGGACTCTCAACCACTGCGCCACCAGGGAAGCCCGAGAAGGTTCTTGAACTACAATCAAAGTATAGTTTTTTGTCTACCACTCTTATATGGAACAAAGTTCTTTTCCATAATTAGATACACACAAAATTAAATTATTGTCACTTTAAAATATTTTAAGCACACAAAATATGCCTAAAACTCTGCAGATTAACATATATTTCATTATAATGTCCCTATTATTTCAATTCGACCAAGAACTTAATTTAGTTGCCATTAGATTTATGAAGTGTGGAAAGCTTTTAAGATCACTTGATTAAATGTAAATTCATCCTTTTTACTAATATTTGTTACTTACATGTAATACCCTAAATACAGTACTAAATGTGTGCATAGGATGTTATAAAATGAAATAACAATGAACATTTTCAGGCATATATATTTTTCCACATCATGATGGAGTAGCTATTTATGATTGTTCAAATTTTAGGTAATATTTTCATTATTATAAGATACAGTTTCAGCAGTGTTCAGGATTAAAAATCAATTATCTCTTCAGATTTTAAAATGACCAAATTAATTCTTTAGCTGATATAGCTCAATGAATATTATTCATTTTCCCCTGTTAAAAGATAAATTGAGGCACATTAAAATTTATGAGAGTCTGATCAAAGATCAATTGCAGTCAGGCAGCACCAAATGTGAAGTGGTTAGGCGGGCTGCACTGACAGGAGCAAGGGGAGATATTTTTATAAAGAAGATAGGAAGCAAAACAAGAACATTATTTGATTGGCTCTAGTTTAAGTGGTTGCCTTATTTGGGAAAGACTGGTTGGTTGTTTGTGATTGTTTTTTCTTAAATTTGATTGTCTTGGATTCCGGTGTATTGACTGTGGCTTAGGTTTTAGTTTGCTTACATAGGCTACCAAGGCATTAGAACTACCACAATCCAGTGGCCTCCTTGTTTAATTACTTTAACACCCCTAATTTTGTTTCTAAAAATTTGAGCCTGATATTTGTATTAGGCAAGAGGATATCTTTGTTCTATTTGCTGCCTCTGCATTCTGAGAACATCTTGGTAAAGAAAATCTCTTAAATATCTTATAAATTTGATTTGTTTATTCATTGTAGTGGCAGCACCTGGTAGATTTGAGAAGAGAGAATGGTAATTAACATTGGCAGAAGAAAGGAAATTCAAACTGAAAATGACCACAATCCTTTATTTGTAGTAGACAAATAAACCTTTAAGAGAAAAGATTGTAGCTCCTAGGTTTTGGTGTAGGAAACTAAGGGGATATCAACTAGTAACATAATTTGTTACAGGCACTGTCCATGCATAGCTGGAACAACCAGTTGGAAAGTGAAAAATCGTTGTCAGTCAGTTAACCAGTTGTTTTGTCTACATTATAGAGTAAAGAAAAAGTTGAGTTTTTTGTTTTTTTTGCATTGCTCAATTGATTCAAATTTTAAATATTATATTCATTAGATATTTTGTTCCATGGAGCACAGAATCAGAAAACCTCTAGAGCAATTGCAAAGGGGCAACCTCATTAAAGTTCATGAACTATGTTGTTGTTGATAGTTAATTGATTTAACAATAATCAGGTTTTCTTAAGTCTTAAGTTTTACAACTAAACAAGAAAGACTTCCTTTGAAAGATATATCTTTACCTTGAGTTTATCAATTTTAGTTTATTTTTATTTTTTAATTTTTTCGGTAAGCGGGCCTCTCACTGTTGTGGCCTCCCCCATTGCGGAGCACAGGCTCCGGACGTGCAGGCTCAGCGGCCATGGGTCACGGGCCCAGCTGCCCAGCGGCATGTGGGATCATTCCCGGACCGGGGCACGAGCCCGTGTCCTCTGCATCGGCAGGCGGACTCTCAGCCACTGCGCCACGAGGGAAGCCCCAAGTTTATCAATTTTTAAAGCAAGCAATTCTTACTTCTTTCCACATGGCATAGAATTTAAAATACTGAAGGCAAATTAGAAGATGTAAACTTAATTCATAGATAAAATAGAATTTCTTTTCAGCTGAGCCCATGAAAAAGGAAGGGGAGGGCTTCCCTGGTGGTGCAGTGATTGAGAGTCAGCCTACTGATGCTGGGGACAAGGGTTCGTGCCCTGGTCCGGGAAGATCCCACATGCCGCGGAGTGGCTGGGCCCGTGAGCCATAGCCGCTGAGCCTGCACGTCCGGGAAGGGGAAAATTCTACACTTGCTAAATAATCTTTTCAGTTGTTTACTGCCTTCTATTCAACTCCAGTGACTTTGCATTTGTTGCTGCCCTCACTTAACTGCTTTATCATTCTCTTGTAGAACCCCTTAAAAATTTCCTTGGAAATACCAGCATTTTGGAGACATCAAAAAGAAGCCACATATAAGGCTTAAAACTTCTGAGTAGTTTTGTGTTTTATATTATATAATCATGCAAATTTTGCATTCTGCTTTGTAGAAACCCATATTTGTCCAAAAGAAATGATTTGCTGGGGGACTGGGGGTGGGAATCCAGAAGAATGTCCTACCTAGTGGCAGAGCAGTAGAAATTATGCTCACTGTCTCTGGACGGAGGGTGTTAGTTTCAAGTCCTGATCCTCCTCTTGCTGGTGATCTTGGCCAAGTTCCTTAGCTTTTCCATGCCTCAGTTTCATTATCTCAAAACTGAGAAGATTGGGCTTCCCTGGTGGCGCAGTGGTTGAGAGTCCGCCTGCCGATTCAGGGGACAAGGGTTCGTGCCCCGGTCCGGGAAGATCCCACATGCCGCAGAGCGGCTGGGCCCGTGAGCCATGGCCGCTGAGCCTGCGCGTCCGGAGCCTGTGCTCCGCAACGGGGGAGGCCACAACCGTGAGAGGCCCGCGTACCGCAAAAAAAAAAAAAAAAAAAAAAAAAAGTGAGAAGATTAATATACCTTGTATGCATTCAATGTGCAAATTAAAAGCAAAAACATGGGTAAACTCCTTAGAGCAGTGACAGAACACACAATAAATACTAGATAATATTTATCTATTATTTGTATTGGTTCTTTCATGTAAGAAAATTTGAACTGTAGAGAGTTAACTGCCTATCATGTTTAGCATCCCCTTGTGTTCCCTCTTCTGTCTTTGTGTTATGATACTGTGAGGAACAGCATCCTTATAAATATTAGAGAGCAACCACCTTTCAAAAAACAGCCCTTCGGTATATATTTATTGAGTATTTACCAAATATTTTGTTAGACACCAGGGATACCTAGAATGCTGAAGAGAGTGTAGGATGCAATCTCTTCTAGCTCCTATTGAGATTTTGATAATTATAAATGCTGTGTATTTTATGCTAATTCAGATTTTGCTAGTTTGAAATAGTACAATATAAAATATTAACTAAATCTCATTTCATGAACCAAATTTTCAAAAAAAATAATGCAAATGCTTTTTTGCATTTATTTCTATGAGATAATTAGTCCTGGATTAGGTGAGTTTTGAATAATACAAAGTCTTCAAGAATATATGCTTTACATAAATATCTTATTGCTTTACTGTTTTTTTCTTCTGCTAGTAAGGTTACTTGTTTTAATAATAGGCTGAAAGGGTTTCTAGTCAGAGGTTACCCTCTTTTGTCAAAAGGCTTTAATTTTTTTTTAAATTTTGATTGAAGTATAGCCTATACATAGAAAAGTAAACAAATCACAAGGCAGTGTATAAAAATAAAAAAAAATTACAAATTTATCACACTATTTTAATCAGCATACATAAACAAAATCAGCATATTACCAGAAAGTTAAGAAGCCTACCCTATGCTCCCTGCCAGCCACTACCCACTACAAGGGCAAACTCTATCTAACTTCTAACACTGTTGATTGATTAGTTTTATTGTTTTTGAACTACAAATAGTCATTCAGCATGTGTTCTTTTGTGTCTAGCTAATTTCATGCAGTATTTTGTTTGCATTATTTTCCAAACAAATATATATGGGACTTCCCACTGGGGTTACAACTAAATATTTCATATTAACAATATGCTAGTGACTGTATAAATTTATTTTATGTATAATCTCATTTAATCATTACATTAAGTCAAAACATAGGTAGTTCTATTACCTGAACTTTATTGATGTGAACACTAAGCCTTAGAGTGGTAAATTATGTTCCCAGGATATACAATTGTAAGTGTCGGAACTGAAAGTCTAAACTCAATACAGACATACCACTCATTAGAAATGTTGTTATTTCACCAAGACCTTGGTTGATGTATAAGAAACATGCTTAGGTTTCCCTGGTGGCGCAGTGGTTGAGAGTCTGCCTGCCAATACAGGGGACACGAGTTCATGCCCTGGTCTGGGAAGATCCTACATGCCGCAGAGCGGCTGGGCCCGTGAGCCATGGCCGCTGAGCCTGCGTGTCCGGAGCCTGTGCTCCACAACGGTAGAGGCCACAATAGTGAGAGGCCCGTGTGCCGCAAAAAAAAAAAAGAAACATGCTTGATTTTGGGGAAGAGTCAATTTTTAGATCGTAGCTTGCTGATAAACATTGTTGGTAATATACAAAATGGTATTAACTGGGGCATTTAATAGTATGGCATGATATTTTATAAAGCCGTACAAGGAGCTACTCTTTTCTTGTTAAATAGTCTAAGTGTTAGTTACTATGTGATGAGTAATAGCAGAATTTTCAGATTTCAAAATCAGAAGCTACACAAATATGTCATAGATTTGGAAAAATTCATTCACTGCAGCTCTCTCCTTTGCTTCCAAAATAGTTGATATAATTCATATTCTGAGAAAATTTTAGGAAAATCTCAACATATAATGGTAGCTTTTTTTGTGTGTCTTAGAAATGTAACAAACCTGCAACTTCCATTAAGTTAAAAGATCAAATAGATATTTGGTAGCAATAATTAAAAATAAATCAATATTAAAAAGCGATATAAAAGAGGACCTTCTTTCAAAGGATGGTTCATGTAACTTAAGCTTCTAACAAGCATCTACTAATGATCATTGGCAAAACAAAGCATAATCTGAAATTTTCTCAACTTTATTTTTCTATTTTCAGAAATTTTATTTCTAAAGGTTATGCATTCTCTAAGTATATATACTTTTTAGCTAGAGGAAACAAAATTAACTGTTCTTTTGTAAGGGAATTTTAAAAAACAAAGGAACTTGTGAAAGAGACACATACCTTCCATCCAAATTAGATTCTCCTCTTCTTCCATAATGATGGAATTCCAAGGTAACCATGTAACCTCCTAGCCAAAAACTACATTTCCCAGAATCCCTTGTAGTCCTGGCTTTGCTACTAAATTTCCTCTATACGAGGAAATAATATGCCTTCTCAGTCATGATCTTAAAAGAATGCATCTTCCTTTTTTCTCCTTTCCTCATGTTTTCTGAAATGTGGATACAGTGTTGTTCCAGCTTATACCATGTGGGCACCTAAGGAAGATCCTCTAGGAAAGATGGAACAACAATCTGGAAAGATCCTGGATCTCTGGGTGATCTTGTAAAGTAGATCTGCTTTATTAGCCTGGGACAGCCCATATCCAGATTGCTATTAAGAAAGACATAAAATTCTGTCTTATGTAAGTACTTTTGAGTCTCAAACAGCTTTGTTAAACAGTTGAAATATATTCTAACTACCACATAATTTGGCACCTGAAAGTGATGTTTTGACACATCTTGAAATATGTAATATTTATTGGCTAAATTGTCGGGAGGTGGGAAGCAAGACGCAAATATTCCCGGCTGAAAAGTTAGAATGTTATTAAAAAGAATTTGGTAAAATTGTTGCTTATGATATCTTGAACATCAGACCACATGCTGACCAGTACTATAACTCTAGAAAAATAGTTTTTAAAAAGGTCTTTAATGCCAATATACATTTGTGTGTAGTGATGTTTTAACAAATTCTGTAAAGGAAAAATGAACTCAGGCTATTGCTAACCATCTTACAAGGAGAAATTTAAATAGATACAGTGATGATAAGGGGAATTCTCTTTGCCTGCATTCACCAATCCAAGTTGGCTGAGTGGCTGGTAACTAGGAGCACTGAAAGTTAAAACAAAATACAAAAAATGCTTTTGTACCTTAAACTAAAACATTTATATGAGGTGGCTCTGAAGATAGCAAGAGATATACCCCCAAGTACTTCTCAAACACTTCCAATTTAAGAATTTTAGGGCAGAGAAAGGTAGCTATCTTGGTGGCAGAAATCATATTAAGGGGCTTTTCTTTATCACCTAAACCTATTCTTTAGATTGCTTTAAGGTAGTATCTACTAGGTTAAGAAAGAGGGATGAGAAGAGAGACTAGTGAATAAAAACAATAAAGTCTTTGGGCTTAAAAAATACAAATAAATGGGATCTTTGGTAGTTGTTACATGCACATGGAATTTGTTGGAGGTAAATATGCTGGAAATCTATTAAGTTTCCAGAGGGCTGTATTGATAAAGAAATGTCAGACTTGCATGACAAAGGGCATGTGACCTATGCAATACCTGTGCCCTCAGAAGTGCAACCGCAGGAATAGGGCTGTAAAAGCTGTGCAGCTGTCAAGAAGGGCCAATTCTCTATCGTTCACTTCAGATGTGGTCACTGAAGATAATGGACAGAAAGAACCTTCCAGGGGAAAATTCTGGGATGAATGAAGGACAGTGTGTAAGGCTATTCCTCCAAGAGAACAGAACCAGGAGTTGTGGGATGGAATAAGAAAGGAACTTACTTCACTGCCAAGGCAGGGACATATTTGCAGTTTCTATCCACTGGGATTTGATAATTATAGTGAACATGGGGCTGCTGTATATTTCCCATTTTCCCTTTTTCTGAATATAATTTGGAGTGACATTATCTTTTTCTGACTCCAAAGTTTTACGCAAGTCATTTGTGTGTGGGGGGAGGGGAGATTTTTTTTTTTTTTTTTTTTTTTTGTGATACACGGGCTTCTCATTGTTGTGGCCTCTCCTGTTGCAGAGCAGAGGCTCCAGACGCGCAGGCTCAGCAGCCATGGCTCACGGGCCCAGCCGCTCCACGGCATGTGGGATCTTCCCAGACCGGGGCACGAACCCGTGTCCCCTGCATCGGTAGACAGACTCTCAACCACTACGCCACCAGGAAAGTCCAGGAGGGGAGATTTGAATAACTTGTTATTTTGATTTAGAAGTCACCGGACCCCCCAAAATACACATAGAGATAGTTAGGTGATGAAAGGGCAGACAGTAGAAAGACTACTAGTTTCCAATACCCAATTACTCTTCCATAATATCACTTTTTATAAAAATCAAATTATCAGTCAAAGGCTACATTCCCCAGGTTCCCTTGAAATTATGCCTGTCTATTTCACTAAGTTTAGCAATGGTGTGTGAAGAAGGGATATGTGTCACTTTTAGGCTATACCCTTAAAAGGAAAGTGCATGCCTTCCTTCCCCCATTCCTTCATCCAGCTTCCTGAAACATGAAGTTGGTGATGAGTTAACTTGATTCATGTGGACAAAGAAACTACTTTGGGCTATGAAATAAAATTCATGTTTTATGGCAAGACAAGAAAATTTTAAGCATAAAAACTCTTCTCTTCCCTTTGGCCTCCTTTCACCCCTTACTGTGCATTGTGTATCTATATTATGCATCGACCAAACCTCCCCCATTGGCATCCCCCTGCTCAAATATAAAGAGCAACATTCTCTTAGCATCAACAAGACAACTCCTTAAAGGTAACATTCCTTCCTGATCTTATAAGAGGTCATATGACCCACCAGGATGACACTGGATCTGGATTATGTAAACTGTCAACAATACACTGTTTGATGTACAGCACTCTGTCTCAAAAAATTTATATAACTGTACCTTGATTTCTAACAGGCAGAACAGTTCTCAGAGCTTTCTGAGATGCTCTTCCTGGGTTATATCCTCAAATTTGGCTCAGGTAAAATTTTCCAATTCTTTCTTAGATCGACTGATTAATTTTTTGTCGACAGGGGATACTGAAGCTACAAGCTAGAACTGACTGAGTTACTGGCTGCCATACAAGACTTGGACCATCATTTTGTCCCCTAAGGGAAATAAGCTGCTATCTTGTTGAAATGATTTAATTTGACAGTGCAACACAAAATACTGGTGTGCCACAAATGGATTTCATGCTGCCAAGGTATTGATCTCAACCCTTGGGGTGACTGGGTAGAACCTGAAGCTGCTAGAACCTTTAGACTTGTCACCATCTTCCCAAAAACTCTTTTTTGTTTAACCCTGTTCTAAGTATGTCATGACATTAGAAACACTGGGAAATTCTGCCCTAAACAATACAGAGTCTTATCGTTTTAGCTCGTGGGTAGCCTGCTTCACTGAATCCTCGAGAATGCCCTATAGTATAACCTTAAGAAATACAACACAGAAGTAACTAGGCTATGCAACTAATGGCAAGTAGAATTGCCTTTTATAGTAATTGGACATAGACTCTCATCTCTAAGCCCTCAGCCTGAGAAGGTGTAAAGGCAGCTTGCAGCTCCAGCCTCCATTCACCTGGTATCCTCCTCGATTCCTTTGGGTTACTAAAAGGATCCAGCAGGAGTGAGCCTAAGTAGGAAAGAAAAAGCACCAGGGATCTGCATGCACTGGCTCCATTACATGTGCTTCATTGCTGGTGTTGTCATCCCAACTTCCTAGCCCAACTTATAAATCCCCATGTGAAATTAATCCCAGTAAATTTCTGGTTGTCATTTTTGTCTGTCCTTACACATGGAGACCAGCCTGGTGGTCTGGCCTAGAATCCCAACTATTATTTAGAACAATTCCATCATAGTGGCTTAATGTAAAAAATAAGCCCAGAGAGCATAGTAGATCATATTATTAACATTAACAAGAGGTAGATAAGCAATCTATTGCAAAATGATTGAATATAACTCCCTGGGCTAAGAGCATGAGAAAATTTCTAGTTGCCTTTTGAATTTATACAAGATCAGAGATTCTTGGAGTCAGTCATAAACAAAGTTGATTTAATGACCCCTTGTTTGGAACACTAAACCATTCACAGATGTTAAGAAATATACTAAAAATGGGTTGGCAAACAGGATGATGAGGCCCCAGAGCCTCCACCCATCCACTCATCTTCTCAAGGGAATGATAACTCAAAATGTTACTTTCTGACCACCCTGGACTTGCTAAGTCTCAGAGGTCTCTATGCATCTATGACTAATGGTTTCTTTTCTTTCTGAAGTTTAAATGTGAAACAACTTGAAAAGGACCACACCTTCCCTCCGGGCCCTTAGTAACCATGAGAAAAAAAAAAAAAAAATCAGTGTTCCTTCCATATGGGCAACTGAGAAGCAGAATATAGAAATAAGTTATCTTGTGACATTAAGTAATGTTATAGGACAAGGAGCCAGAAAGCTCCTTTTCTGGAACTGTCCATCTGACCCTAAACAACATATATCTTCCTTTTTAAATGAAATCTTGACTGTGGCTCTTTCTGTAGGCATATTATGCAGGAAAAAACAAACATAGACTGGCCATTGACCTAGATGTATGCATGGCCTAGATTGGAAAGGATAAAATGGGTCAGTCAGGTCTCCTCTTTGAAAAATTTGAAGGAAGAAATATGAAGTAAATGAACTACTTAACTATAGGAATTTAAAAAGCAATATCTTGGCAGAGAGAGACCATTTCTTTGTCTAATAAACTCTTGTCATGCAAATTTCAGCACAAACTTGACTTCCTCAGGGAGGCCTTTCTTTATCTTTAGACTGTGTTAAATCTCCTTGCCTGTAGCATAATGAACTTGCCTTTGCTATATTCATCATAAGGACTTGTTTCAGGTCTTCTTCTTCTCTGTACTGTAGATTTGGGTGAGTGCTCAAGTGAGAAACCTGGGTGTCATTCATAAAGCCTCCCTCTCCTTCACTCCCCAGTCTAAACTATCAGCAAGCCCTGTAAATCCTACTTCCAAAATATATTTCAAATCTGACTACTTTTGTTCCATACCTATTGCCAGCTGCTTACCTAATTCCCCATTTTTTCTCAACTGGACAACAAAAGCCTCCAACAGTCTAACTAGTTTCTGATTCCTACTTTTACCTCCTTTTTACCCACTTCCACAAAGTTCACTGAATGATCTTTATAAATGTAAATTGTTCCAAATCACTTGCTTGCCTAAAATGATCCAGAGGTTTTCCACTGTGCCTAGAATCAAATCTTAAGTCTTTGACACAGACTATAAAGCATGCCTGATCTCTTCCCTGCCCCCACTGAAACCTCACCTCATGCCACCACCCCCTCACTCACTGGGGTTTACTTTCACTGTCTAATTTTCATTTCTTCAAATTTACTAAGCTCTATTCCATGTCAAGGCCATTTTCAGAGCATCCTTCCACTCAGCCACCCTCAGTTTTCAACAGGCATTTCTTTAGATGGTTGTTCCCTTACTACCCAGTCTAAATTAGCTTTCCCTGATATACCCTTATAGCAACTTTTATAGTACTTTTCAAATTTTGGCAGCATGTGTTTATTTTTATGATTTTTTGTCTCTCCTCCTGAACTGATGGGTCTCTGAGGACAGGGGCCCTGTGTGCTTGGTTTAGTACATAGTATAATGCTTTGCACATAATATGTACCCAATACATTTATATTGGATTAATTAGAATATAAGCAAATAGACTGGTTTCTTGAGTGGAGGCAGACATGGAGAAAGGAGGTAGACAGAAAGATAGAAAGATAGATAGATATGAAACAGGAAGGAAGGAGGCAGGGCACAACGTTTGAAAGAATGACGTAACCCAAGGACATGACATAAACTGATTAGAACCAAATGGGTCCAAGATGTGGACAAGTCGACTTTCTCCACTAGATCTTGAGCCTCAGTATACGCTCACATCAGCAAGCTAAATGACACAGCCATAGGCACCGTGACAGTTCCAAGACCATAAGGATCAAAAAGTGGGTGGTGGCCCAATTCCTGGAAATCCCTGCCCCTTTCTAAAATAGCTGGAATACTCCTCCCACTCATTAGCCTATGAAATTACCCACCCCTATAAAAACTGACAACCCCATACTCTGGTGCCTTTCCCACCTTCTGAGATGGCCCACACTCTGTCTGTGGAGTGTGTTTCTCTCTAAATAAATACACTTCTTACCTAGCACTTTGCCTCTCACTGAATTCTTTCTGTGATGAGACATCCAGAACCTGAGCTTCATTAAGTCCTGAAACCAGGTGTGTGATCTCAGTTGGAAGACTGTGGGGTTTGGCTGGGTTCGAGTCCTGGCCACATGGGTTCAAGCCCCAATCTGGGTTTAGGCTGGGTTCAAGTCCTGGCACGGGGGTTCAAGTCCCAGTCTGAGGTGCACTGTTTCAGATAGACAGTGACCAATCCTGAGAGGAATAAAAGAGTTAGTTCTTAGAGTTGTCATGATTTGCAAAAGTTCCAGTTTTGTTCAACTTGTACTTTTTTCAGAGGGAAGAAAACAGAGACAAACAAGCAAAAAAGTCTCTTTGAGTAATGAGCTAACATATGCTCCTTGAAATTAAGTAAACAAACCAACAACCCTAACTACCTAACTAAAGTAGTATATTATCATGATAAAGTGAATGTGTAGGTTGAAAATACAATAATTTGTCATTCTAAAGGAGAAAGGGACACGATTGTCTTAAATTAGATTATTTTTAGATTATTTGTATTCATTTGTTGGTGGTTAGCTTGTTAATCATCTGCCTCTCCCAGTTCTATGTAAGCTTCCAGGTGGCAAGACCTCTGTCTATGTTGTTTATAGATATATAGCCAGCATGAGTAAAACATAATGGTTTTAAAGTATATATGAATTTAAACTTTACTGTTGGAGAGTAGCAGAGGATGATGTGTGTGCAGAAAAATGCAAATAGCATTTAGGAACTTGCATATAGATTAGAACATATTTCCTCTTGGGGTTAGTTCTTGATGCCTGATAAACTTCTGTCCAATGACAAATGTGTTAAAATGGTGTTTGGAAACCTATATTATAAGTGAAACTTGTGGATTTCAACCCTGGGGAAGAGACAGAATTGAACACCTATTGTCCTAAATAGCAATTCTGCTAGAAATATTGCAGTGGAAACCTGGTGTTTTGGAAAGGATAATGTAATCAAGGCCTTTTAGCCAAAAAAAAAAAAAAAAAAAAAAAAAAAAATGGATTACAGGATTGAGAAGGCAATTTCCTGGGTAGTACAACGACTAGTATTCATTTTTGTTTTTGACTTAAACACTGAGAAATATCTCTGAGGAGTCTGAGAATTCAAATGATCTAAATTTTTGGCTACCTTATACCTGCACAGAGGATATTCTCATATCTATGCAACAAACTTAAGAAGGATGCCATATATTCTTAATTTTCTCAGAAAAATAGTTTCTTCAGTACTGCTTTTATATACCTCTTCATTCATTCATTCTTTCAACACATATCTATCACCAATGTTTGATTGGGAAATTTTGCACAAATGAGTATCTACCAATTGAAACAATTATATTGAAAGTGACTATATGGGTCCAAAGAATGGGCTAGATCTTTATTCTCAACCGTAAGTGCGGATTAGCATCTTATGGGACAGTTTTAAAATTATTTATATGTAAGCCCCACCAAAGGAGAGCTCTTTCCAATTAAATTTGAGTTTCTGGGAGAGTGTCAAAGTATGGCTTTTTTGTAAAACTCCCCCTGAATAGCTAGGGCTGCTGGTGAATTACTGTTATTTGTCAATGAAGCAGTCATTCTTCCTTCATGGTCTTCTGAACTGAGTTAGTGTTGACTGTGCCCAAAATGAGCCCAACGCCTGCCATTTTCTCCATTTGAAGACAAAATTACTAAAAGATTTTGCCTTTCTTATTTCTTTTCAATCAGCTCTGTATCAGTTTGTGTTTCTTTGATTTGTAAATACCATTTTTTAGTAGAGAATCAATAAAAATATGTTTTTCAAATCTGTACACCTGTGTCATCTGCTAGTGAGAACTTGTAGTAAGCCAATGGAGAACTAGACCGGCAATATATGTTCCTTCTAACTAAGAGTAATTTCTAGTCAAACCCCACAAATCACTTGCATTATGCATAACATTTCACCTTGAATTTCCACAGGTTTGCATAAATGAAATATTTATTTTATTAAAATAAAATTAATAAATAAAAATAAATAAAATAATTTTATTAATTTGCCAAATTAAGGATCTAGCCTTTTACAGAGTGGTAAAATAGAGTGAGTATTCAGGACCAGGAAAAATAGACTTATGATCTTCAGGATATTTTCTTTCCATCTTACTGTTAAATTTCCTCTAAGGTCCATCTTGTCATAATTATTATATGTATCTCAAAAGTGATGAAACTTTCAGTAATTGTGGAATTTTCAGCTAAGGTGTTTCCTAAAGACAGAATATGAGACTTTTTTTCCCTGTTGTGTGAGCAGTGATATTAGATGTTAAAGGGAGTAAGTGGAGTGTGTTAGAGAAATGAGAAGACAAAGACATCCAGGAAAGGCATGTCACTTCACAGTATTAATCTTGTCCTAAGCGGTACTGAGCATGTGCCAACATCCCTGGAACAAAGCAACTTATGTGAAAGCCAAGGAGAGAAAGAGCAGGTGGTAGCAGAGGAGTCCAGGCACTCATAAAGCTTCCGCTCTTCAGTGGCCCAGCCTTGAAAAGCTGCCCTGATCGCGGAACTGAGTGACTGAATCTTAAAGTGATTGACACACTGTGAGTATCAGAGGGTGCTTCTGAGTCATCATGAACATGCACATGCAACAAAGAAATTTAAATGAATTGCTGCAATCTATCCACCTTTGTACACCAGCTCAAAATGTCAGTCTGTGAAAAGTCATTTCACTTTTTCCAGCTTACTATATTTGGATTAGATGGTTGAGAATGCACATTTAACCCAGCAAATTAATGGGGCTTCAACAATTCACTGGGCATAGTTGTCCTTCAGGGAAAAGAAATTAAGAAAGCAATTGCTAAGCAGATATTCAATCGTGGCAGCTTCCCTTTTAGTTGAGATCCCTATTGAAAGCCAATTTACTAATCCAGTTGAGTGTGGGTTAGTAAAAACATCCATTGACCATATTTTTATAGTGTCAATTATTCTTTTTTGTATCTTTACCAAATTCATGAATCATCTCTACTAATTGAGCATCATATGCAAGATGTTTAGTTTCTTTTTTCTTGCTAAAATCCTGGGTGAACAATTTACATGGGTCTAGGAATGATGGCAGGAACATCATGAAGTTTTCCAGAGGTCAGAAATGTATAAGTAAGCAGCTTAAAGAAATACTACATACTGTCCACGGACCCAGAGATATTAGATGATGCCTTTGCTTCATGCAGCATAATCAGTTCTGAGGCTGTTATTGAACACAGCCTCTGAACAGAGCAAGGTTCCTTGGCAAATAAACATCAACTTTACAAACCACACAGGCACACAGATGGCTCTGACCTTGCTCCTTTCCTTTTATCTTGGAAGCCTCCTGGGACTTCTCAGTGGGAGTCAATGTGTAAAATACAAAACAACCAAATACTCAAAGCTGTAGAAAAAAAGAAGCCGCAGGTTTGGAAATAGATGATGATGATTTATTTTGAAAAGTGGAAAGTATTGGAGGGTCTGATCCTGTGGCAGTGGGGTAGATTTCCTGGTTTGAGTAAAGATGACGCTTCTTGCCCTCATACAAGATTTTGCTCTTGACATTGTATGTGTTTTTCCCCTTTGTTGTAGTGTAAATCTCTGAAAGGCTATCAAAAACATATTTGTGTACCTCTTTCCTCTCTTTACAGTGTAATCACAAGTAGGGTGAAGGAGCTAATGGCCATTCATATGTTCACATAAATCAATTCAATAAATGAATTCCTTTGTAATACCTAGTTGAAACCAACTCTTTGAAAGAATGAGGGCTTTTATCAGGGTGAGATAATTTTGAAGAATTGGGGGACAGATAAGAATTTGGGGTAAAGCTTCTTTGGGAAGCTGTAGTGGGAAACGTAAAGTAGCTTCAGGACTCTGAATTATTTGAGAGTTAGGGAACAGGGCATAAAGGAAGTTAGAAAGGGTCCTAAAGACAAGTAGAGGAAAAATATGCTATTTAAATTTTTGTTTGTTTGTTTTGCACGTAGTAGATCAGGGCTTCCAGAGATACATAGTTTGAAAATGGCTACAACAGGACACACTACCAGAAATAAAGAAGACATTTTCTCACTTTTTTCTTGCCTTCTCTTTTTCCTATTTTCCTTCTTTTTCTTTTAACTTCACCTCCTTGTTAATAATAAAGACCATTTGTTGAGAGTCTAGCTTCAGAAGATACGTACTAAAACACATATTAAAGAGAATTGTACTAAGTTGCTATGAGGATTATGGCAACAATGACAAAAAATGATATCAGCATCAGAGTGTGATGGGAAAGGTGATTCCAGGAATCTATCTCCCTAGGTGAACCTCCTGATATGAGAACCTGGCTATGTCTCTGCCTTACACATCAGGTGCTGTGCTAGGTAGTTTACCAGCCTTGTTCACTTAACCTTCACAATAACCCTGTGTGGTTAATATTATTTCATTCCTACAGGAGATGGAAGATCACAGATGTACAGGAAATTTCTCAGGGTGGCACAATGAGCAATATTGTACCCAGAATTAAGCATAAGCCTGATTATGGTGCACAACATTATTTATGTGGGAAAATGTGACCTTACAAGTAACATTTAAAAGTACAGTGTGATCATATATTAGGGATGGCCCACAATGAAACTGTTTTAAAAAGGAGAAAGAGTACTCTGGATCAGCATTATGTGTTCTAGAACAACAACATTTATCACTCTCCTGGTTTTGAGAAAAGCATTTGCAACAAAGTAATATGATTTTGAAAGTTCACACACAGTTTTTCAGGTTCACTACTGTGTGGAGATACCTCTCACAGGAATGAGTAGAGCCAAAGTCCAGCTTGTACTCATCTGCCAGGCCTTGAGTTCAGTAAATTGTTCTCTCTCCTCTACAGGAGACACGTCTTTCTCCCTTCCTTCTTTCCTTCCATCCTTCCTTCCTTCCTTCCTTCCTTCCTTCCCTCCTTCCTTCCCTTCTCTTTTTTCTCCCAGAGGGAATTCTTTTTTTTCTATTTTTATGAAGGCTAGCAGTGATTCTTTCCATGATGCAGAATTCTCTCTTGAAAGCAGAACTATATGCTACTGTGATACTAGAAGGCTCAATATGAAAGTCAGCCAAACACTGTCAACCAGATATTAATAATTAAACAGAATTTTAAAACTTTAATCATGACCCTGCTGATTAAATATGTTCCCTCCTAGGAATAGAAACTAGGATGTACTCTCCTGAAGTCCTGCTTGGAATCGTGCATAAGCACTAGCAAGCCATCCCGAGGAGAACACTGCTAAGAAAGAGCAGGGCTGAGTTAACATTTTTGGTAAGAGTGACCATGAAACAGTTCTCAAATGCATAGAATACAGAAAAACAGGAATGCAGAAAAGATGTGATTTGTATAATTCAAGATGTTCGAACAATTAAATAAATAAATTAGAGTTCTTTAAAAATAAGGTTGGTATGAAGTGAAAAAAATAGGGAGTAATTTTTCAGGGTTTATTATTTTGCTACAAATGTGGTATAATTTTTAAACCATTTACACAAGAAATGAGGCAAAGATTTTGTTCCCTTTATGCGACTTGAATGTGGTTAATGCAAATTGATAGTGTTGCTAATTAAAATGACTGCATCTTTATTTAGATGGTTTTCTGGGTATAAAAATTGCACGTAATTGTATTATTAATGAAGTATTTATAGATATTTGGGTGGAGTTTGTTTTGCTTTAAGGCAGCTTTATGATTATTACTTTTATTATATATATAAACATTTTCTCTATCTTAGCAATGAAAGTCATTTTCCTAAATAATGAGAAACAACAAAAAACACATTATATATTACCCACTAAGGATTTGAGCATCATAAAATGAATATATAAAACCTCAAAACACAGAATTCTTGTTTATTTAAATAAAAGAAAATCTATTTTGTTTCAGTGGCCAGTAATGAACATTAAAGCTAAATAAAAATCCTTTGTGACTATTCAAGTGAAGACAAATTGACAATTAAGGCTGTAGAGTTGCAAAGTACATGTGAGACTGCTTTATTAATATTAATTTTAACATACATGGAAGGACCAACACATTGTAAGAAACACTATAAGATATAAATATTTAAGAAAAGGAAAAATAATTGGGCTATTTCTTCTGCAAAATATTTTATAAGTACAATTTAGAGAAGTGTAATTTACAGAGAAATGTTTAAATTATTCAGATATTTTTAAATGGAATTTTAGAGTTGACATAGAATGCAGTTATATAGAAAAATTATTTATATATAGCTTCTTTTTTTTTGCTGTGTGTTTCAGAGACTTCCAATACATTTGAACCCCACTCTGCCACTGTTCCCTATGTGAGTTCATTCAGGGTTAGACTCTAGCTCCCTTGACTCACCAGCTCTCTGAATTGGAGCAAGTCACCTAACTTTCTGTGAGCTTCAATATCTTCACCTGTACAATGGGACTCCACTTATCAGGCTGTTGTGTTGATCAGTTGAGATAATAGCCACAATGTCCTCAGGAGAATTCCTTTTATTATAGTTCAATTTAACATATGTGGAATACTATATAAAAGCTGCAAATCCTTTTCTTGCTGATTTACATTTTATGATATTTATAGCCCTCATTATGAAGTGTGTATGGGTTATTTTAAAAAATAGAAATAAGAGTGGTCAAACTGGTTAAGATCTACCTGAAATCTCCTAGTCAGGAGGTGGTGGCATTGAGTTGTTCTGACTCCAAAGCCTGTGCCAACCACTACACCCTGTAATTTTATATTTATAAAGCATGTTTCAAATAAAAGTAATTTGTTATGGAGAGACATTCACTGTAAAGTAGGCCCACTTGAATTCTTTCCATAGACTATTTGTTTTTAAAACACCAAAGGGACTTTGCTGTAGGTCTGTTACAATTTCAGTAGAAGTGGTGCTACCTATTATAATAGTGCTAGTTAGAAACAATATTGTCAGATTACATAGTATGTAGATGGTGCAGAGAAATAGCCTAAAATAAATTATAATGGAATTGCTTTGGAAAATTCTTGGGTGGAGATGGAGATTGCTAGAAAAGGTGAGAAAAAGCACTATATTAGGTTGAACAATTATGCTCAAATCAAGACTCTCTTGGATGTCTTGGATGCCCTGGAAATGATATAAGCAATTTTCAACTAGGAATGCTTGTGACCGTAAGCTAAGCTAAGGTAGTATAGCAAAGTGAATGTGAGGCTCTTAGCCAACTGCCAGTTTATATCTTAGTTTCAGCTGGTACTAATTGTGTAGTGTAGGGCAAATTACTGTCTCTATATACTTCAGTGTTGTTTTCTCATGTGTAAATTGGTGATAATGATAATACTTCTCTATAGTTTTCTTGTGTGGATTAAATCACCTATTAGATGTAAAATGGTTGGAATAATATCTGACATAGAGAAACAGTTCCTGGAAAACAGTAAACATTTGACAATTGTTTGCTGCTCTTATTATTTTTATTGCTATGATATTATTATGAGATTCTTAAGACATTTATTTACCTTCCTATAGTTTTCATTTTCATTTCACTCCTAAATCCGCTGCAGCCAGCCTTTTGTTACCAGCCCTCCACTTAAACACTCTTCCTAAGTTTACCAATAAACTTCCAATTACAAAGTCCAGACCAGAGGGCAGACAGCAGAAGCAAGAAGAACTACAATTCTGCAGCTTGTGGAAGGAAAACCATATTCACAGAAAGATAGACAAAATGAAAAGGCAGAGGACTTTGTAACAGATGAAGGAACAAGATAAAACCCCAAAAAACAACTAAATGAAGTGGATATAAGCAACCTTCCAGAAAAAGAATTCAGAATAATGATAGTGAAGATGACCCAAGACCTTGGAAAAAGAATGGAGGCAAAGACTGAGAAGATGCAAGAAATGTTTAACAAAGACCTAGAAGAATTAAAGAACAAACAAACAGAGATGAACAATACAATAACTGAAATGAAAACTACACTAGAAGGAATGAATGACATAATAACAGAGGGTCCTGGAGGGTCCTTAGTCAACTTGTCTGTGGTGGGGTGGGGGTAGGGTGAGCAAACAGAAGTTAATGACCCTCACCCTTTCAATGATTATAGTTTCTAGACCTGTTCTCTACAAACACCAGTGTTTTCCTCTTATTGTAGGATTCTGTAAAAACACCAAAGGGAGGAAAGGGTAGTATCCCTTACGCACATGAATTCCCCAAATATGTCCATGGGACCCTCAAAACTAGATAATTGTATGAAATGACATGCTGCCCCTGCCCTGGATTAGGGAGAAAGATTCCAAGCCAATCTTAGCTCCGTTCTCAAGCCACAAAGTGGTGAAAGTGTTCTCAGCTCCTTTATTTACATTTACATTCTCAAATTCCCAGGGGACTCTCTGCAGTTAAGGCCCTTACCAGCCTTCCATTCTTTAGCCTTGAAACATCCCTCTAGGGTGTTCCTATTAATTCCTTTTTTCAGGGGCACTGCACAGCCCAGGGATGGGCTGTACAAAGTTCAAATCACAGCTCAACTGTTTACCATGTGTTATCTAGGGGCAGATTTTTTTTTTTCCTTTGACCACACCTTGCAGCATGCGGAATCTTAGTTCCCTGACCAGAGATCAAACCAGAGATCAAGAGGATATATGGTTCTTTGATGCTGATAAGAAACCTTGCTTTCACTTCTCCCCTGGAAGCTAGGGAGCCAGGGAACTCAAGTAGTGACAACAGAGCAGCTACTTAGGGGCTCTGAACCCCGGGGAAAATTGCTTCTGTGACTCAGTTTCTTTATATGTAGAGTGTATTAACATAATACATCATAATATTGTGCACTTACTGCCACACACTGTGCTTAATGTTTTACATGCACTTATTCATTCATTTAAATATTTACTGAGCACCTACTATGTGCAGGCATGCTTCTAGGCTCTGGCTACATAACAGTAAACAAAGTCCCTGTGCTTCAGAATCCTACATTCAATGAATCCACCCAATGACCTTCTGATGTCAACGTTATTGTTACCCCTATTTGACAGATGACGGAATTGAAACTAAATGTGGTTAGGTAAAATCTGCCCCCAGGGAATTCCCTAGTGGTCCAATGGTTAGGTCTCCGAGCTTCCACTGCAGAGGTATATTCCTAATAATACCTCTCATAATCTTCCCATAGGTCATGCCTCTGTCATAGCAGATGTCACATGTATATCATTACCTACCACAGAGCTCGCCAGAGTGTAGGCACTCATTACATATTGTTGATTCCATAAATATTCAACAAAAACCTGCACACGGATGTTTATAGCAGCTTTATTCATAATTTCCAAAATTTCAAAGCCACAAAGATGTCCTTCTGTAGGTGAATCAATTAATAAACCGGTTCATCCAGAGAGTGCAATATTATTCAGTGCTGAAAGGAAATGAGCTATTAAGCCATGAAAAGACAGGGAGGAACTTTAAATACATATTACTAAGTGAAAGAAGGAAATCTGAAGAGGCTACATACTTTGTGATTCCAACTATATGACATTTTGGAAAAGGTAAAACTATGGAGACAGTAAAAAGATAAATGGTTTCCAGGGGTTAAGGAGGAGGAGAGTAGTGAGTAAGCAGAGCACAAAGGAATTTTAGGACAGCGAAACTATTCCATGTAACTGTAATGGTGGATACATGCCATTATACATTTGTCAAAATCTCTAGAATGTACAACACCAAGAGTGAACTCTAATATGAATTATGGACTTTGGGTGATTGTGATGTTTCAATGTAGGTTTACTGATTATAACAAATGTACCAATCTGGTGCAATATGTTGATAGTGGAAGAAGGAGTGTGTGTGACGGGGCAGGGTGTATATGGGAACTCTCTGTACTTTACACTCAACTTTGTCTTGAATCTAAAACTGCTCTAAAAAATTATGAATAAATGAATATATAAATAAATAATCATATCTTAAGGGATGAGTTGAGCAGTGAAGATTTGTCAGAGCAAATGACATCTCAACTGGGGTTTGAAGCATTAGTAAACAGAATGCTAGAGAGACAAAAGGGAAGAAAGCCTTTCAGGTCGAGAAGACAGCCCGCCTAACATTCAGAGGCTTGAAAAAGCATTTTGAATTTAGAAGATAAATAACATAGGCAGATTAGTTTTATTGAAATATAATTTAACTAAACAAATACCCCTAAGTTTTTATTCATATAATTTGTAAGTTTCTAGCTTAAATTTAGTCTTCTGACATTATTCAGCATCTTTGATTAATTTTTCTTGTCTGAATAGAGTCACCAGTTATATATAAGGTAAAAATATTTTGACAGACTGACATGCTAACTGATTAGCTTAAACGCTTCTAGCATCAGTTGAAGAGAGTCCATTGGATCTGTTTATGAGAAAACAAGGACTTTCTGATTCATACAGCTTCCTTTGTGCATCTGAAGACTATAGTTAAATAGTGTATAATACACTGAAAGAGACACTGTAGTTCACTAAAATGACATCCTGTGCCCTCAATAGGAGATTTTGACTCAGTTCCTACAGGACATAAAGTGTTTTCACAGGCTTTACAAGAAAGCACTGTTCAAGTTATAACATTAAGGTTTCTTTCATCCCACAGAGGAAAAAACTTTACAGCAAAAGAGAAGTTTACCCATCTCTTCTCACAAGAGTTAGAAGGCAGGGCACTGAGAGACTGTTGTTTAGATGCTTTGCTTGTGAATGGAACTAATCCTGGTAAGATACTGTCCAAAGTAAAAATACTGAAGCACAACATAATGAATCATTTTCTTTCTACAGACTGCTTTTTTATTATTCAGGTTTATGAATGTATCCATTGATGCTATCCTTGAGTTAGAGAAGGATTTTAAAACATGAAATACTACAGAGAATTTGTAATACATAGTTTGTGTATGTGTATGTGTTTTAATGGAAAAAAATCGAAACTTGAATAGCTTTTCATTCACTGTTTATTCATTGCTTCATTCTTTCACAGAATGATTATTGAAAGACTCCTATGTGCAAAGCTTTGGGGAGGGTCGGTGAGGAAAGGAGGTTGAGAGTACACTAGATACTGAATCTTCCCTCAAATGTTTATAAATTTTAGAGGGAAATTAAGTATGTGGTTTTGTTGTTTTTTATGTATGTGCATGTATATTCATTGCATATTATATATATTACACATACATATTGATTGCATATTAATTACATATTATAAAGTGTATCCAAATTCACTTTTAAACTGTCTTACATTTCATTTCTTGCGCTAATATAATAGGAGAACAAACATTCAGAGATTAGATGTTTTTGAACACTCAGAATCATTTGGAAACTCCTAACAAAGTAATTGCCTACTTTCTGAAAATAGCTTTATTTAGGATAATAAGTCACATGTATAAACAATTAAAATTGGCCATTTTTCATTTTTCTTAATCTTCTGAATGGGTTTTGCATAAGAATTGATAGATTTATTGACAGTTACCATACATAGTTTAGATCTATCTAGATGACAACCCTACGTATATTTGTTACTGCACATTCTGTTATACTTTGCTGTTCCAGTTTTTAAAATTTCCTCTCATCAAAAGGAATTTACTTCTCAGTAAAAGGAAAAATAAATAAGGAGTGAAAAGTGGTAAGATGGACTTTTGAATATTGAAATAGAGAATTTTCTCACTGCAAAAAATAATAATATCCTTTTCTTCACAATTTTCAGTGCTCAGATCAGGAGATTTTTGTGAAAACTATGTGGCAGTTTAAATAAAGACAGAATATTATTAGAGGTGTCAATGGGGTGTTTCTTGGTTTTGCTTATTCTGGACATATATATTCACATTTTACATATTTCCTTTAAAGATAAAATTATATGTTACTATATGGCAAATCTCAGCAAATAAATAACAAATCTGAGAGTTTATAGAAAATAGTTTAATTTTATTTTCTTTTAAAGAATTTGTGGAATAAATCATAATAATCAGTGAATTGAGAAACATGAAAATGATATCTACTTTGGATATGCAAAGATCACTTGATTTTAAATACTATAATATTTTATACTGCCCTTTTCAGAGAAATTACTAAGTGGCAATTTCCTGTCTGCATATGGTGACAGGTCATCCAGATAGTACTGATGTCTGCTCGAAATATAATTTATTTGAAAATATCAAATATTTTCAAATGTATTTGAAAATATCTGTTGTATTGAGCATTAAAATGTGCTTTTTTTAAATCAAAAATTACTTTTCACATCTGTTATACCGTGGACAATCTAATGAAATCCATACTTGACAGCAGAAAAGCTATTGACTTTTGCTCATGAGGGTCAAAGAAAACAAATTATGAATGTAAAAATACAAAATATAGAATCTAAATTGTCATCTATTTTTATAAAATTATCAAAATACATGAATCCAAGGTCAAGTTTCTGTCTAGTTTTTCAAATGTTTGAATTCAATATTTAGGTTGTAGCTAGTAGTGTGCTGGTAAAATGGCTTTCTGGAAAGGAAAAGAACAAAGCAGAACAAACATCACCACCACCACCACCACAGCAAAAAAACAAGCCCTTATTTGTAGTAGTATTTGCCAGTTTCCATGGTGTAAATATTCCCACAAGGCTAATTTGAAGTTAACAATGGTTCAACAGCTTCTCACAAAATTCCTGAAATGTATGAATTAGTTCCTGTTAGTCAGTAGGAGTCAACTCCAGAACACCACTTGTATCCATGATAGAAATAACATATACTCTTTCTTATACTAGCTGCTATGAAGTCCAATTTGTTCTACTACATAAACATAGATGTCTCAGTTTACCTTTCGTCTTGAGCAGCCATTTTTAATTGCTAGAGAATCTTCTATGTAGGCAACATATACATTTGGGTAATATAGTTACCCAATTGTTCCTCCTTTCCATATTCTTCTAATAAATCTTTATTGTTTATTATGAGATATGGGTACTGAAATGTTTGGAGGGAGTTTGAATTTGAAGAGGATTATAAAAAAAAATGGTACAAAATAGAGGGACCACTTGACCTATATAATTTGTATTGCAGCTTAGCTTTTTTGAACTTGTGACATCACTAACCCCACAACATATCCTTAATAAGGCTAGTAAAATATCTTATTATTCTGCAATTAAAACCAGTCACTGTTTTTATTACATCAAGACCATATTATTATAGACGTCAAATAAAAAATGTTAATAAAACAAGACAATGATATTGTGAATAGTTAGCTATCAGTTACAGTTTACAAGGACTTTATGAAGGCCCTGATCCTCAATTTATCTTATTTTTTGAGGGGCTAGCTCTTGGTGGTCCAATAAATTATCTGGACATTGTTATTATTATTTTTTATCAAATGGAGTATATTAGTTGCAGAACACATAACTCCAAAATTTAGTATCTTACTATAATAACTAACATTTATCAGCTCATATAGTTCCTATGGGTCACAAATTTGGGAGAGGCTTCCCATGATGGTTCCTGCTTGGGATCTTTCATGAAGTTGTAGTTGAGATGTCCTCCAGGGCTGCAGTCATTAAAGATCTGACTGGGATTGCAGGGTCTACTTCCAGTATGACTTCTATATCTAGGTGATTGGTGCTGGCAGTTGGCCATGTATATCCCTCTTGAACATGGGTCTCTTCAAAAGACTGCCTAACTGTTCTCACAACATCATAGCTTTCCTTCAGAGCAAGCAGTCCTAGAAAGAGTAAGGCAGAAGTAGCAGTGTTTTTATGACCTATGTTCAGAATTCAAACACTGCAATTTCCATAGCATCCTAGTGGTTACACAGGTCAACCTGTGAGAGTAGACTGCAGTAGAGTACGAGGATGAGAAGTTGAGAATCACTGGGGTCATCTTAGAGGTTAACCACCACATGGAGGTTTTTGTCTTGCTTTTTTTTTTTTTTGTTTTTGTTTTAAACAAATGTTATTGGAAAAGTATCCTGACAATATGGATGTTCAGTCAGTTGAGCCAATAGAATGATAGGCTAAAAGATTTCAGTGAATCTTAAGTGGCACTATTCAAATTTCTGATACTATATGAAATATAAAAATGATTATGAAATCCTTTTATTTGCCTTGATGCTAGTTCTTCAATAAATAAATGAAGATGGTGAATGATTGATGCAAAGGGTAGAAGCAGGAGTTCTAATTTCATTTGTGTAATAGTACAGCATAGAGTTTAACAACACAAACCCTGTAACTACCTGTATTCAAAACTTAGTTCTTCCACTCACTAGCTGAGTAGTCTTGGACAATTAAATAGCTCTCTGCCTCAGTTTCCTCGCCTGAAAAATCATGATAATAAGACGTACTTTACAAGATAATTTTTAGGAATGAACTATTTGACATGTGTCCCATGTTTAAAAGAGTGCCTGCATATAACTAAGGCTCTATGAATTTTAGCTCATTGATTTGTTAGTGTTAGACTCTATAACAAATTTTGGCTATTTTTTGGAGGAGGGGGACATACTGTATGTCAGGAACTTTCTTATCTTAACTCCTCATGGCAAACCTACAACATGGGTTATAATTGTTTTCACTTTATGCTAGAAGAACCAAGATGAATCAAGGTGAGGTAACTATCTTAAATAGGACAGTAAGTAGAAAGAAGTATTAGACCCAAGATTTATTTGGTGGTCGGCATGCTTAAGGGGATTTCTGAGGTTTAGCACTAGAGGTACTTAAAATTTTCAATAGTTTTACACATTAGAACTTCAATTTTGTTAACTGCTCCATCTTGTTGGCTAAGTAGAATTACTTAGGACATACCACATTTTTGATTTGGCTCAATATTATGCTATCTACTCTCTGGCCAAAATTTGCTTTTCCAGTGCAATTTCAGTCTTGTAAAGTCAAGTAACCAAATGCCTACTTCAACGATATTTTCCTTGTAACCTTGAATTTGTGTATTATCATTGACAGTGATTACATAGGATAACAACTTTTCTAAAAGCAAAATGACATTATTATTAAGAATGATATAGATATATGTCATTTACATTCATTTTTAATGTCTGAATACTCACTTTCAAATATTGGCTAGAATTCTGAATGTAATATGGAGTAAAATCTTTTGTGTGTGTGCTTTTCATGGTTAAATTCAATCAGTCATATAAAATATAAATTATATTTAATATTGCAAGATTGTTAAAATTTTTAACTTTATATATAGAAAGTTATGAAGAAACTTCAAAATAAAGAGGGAAAAACATTCACAGTTAATATAATTATCATAAGAGGGTCTATTAGCTCAATAATTGTATGAGAAACATTTTTGAACCAGCACATGTTTATAAATATTAAATAGTAATTTGAGATAAAGTAATAGAAAAGTTATAATTTTAATATTTATAGTATTGTTTGTTTATAAGCTATGTGTCTACTACACCTTAAAGAATAACTGTTATTCATAATACTGAATAAAATAAATTTAAGCACAGTCTTTGATTTTTAGTTATTTAATTTCATTTAGGCTATAAGTCTTTCCAGTAAAAAGTCCTGTTTGATAATTCTTCACTTCTTGTGAAGATGAATTAAAAACCATATAAAATATTACACAAAGAAGAAAAAATCCAAAATTATATGGACTATATCTACAATAAGTTATCTTTAATTTGGGTAGAATGATGTGTATAAAATGTAAAGAAAATAAGAAAATATTATAGAAAGAAATGTCTCCCTCAAAGCATATTTGTTCTTATGAAGCAAACAATTAAAATATAGACTTTAAAGGAAGCTTTAAGAGGAAAATTTCTTAGAGATCTGAAACTGTAAACATTACAAATCTAAACAAAATTTAGTTGAAATATTTACTACTGACTGCCAACCCTTTTCAATATTTAAAAGTGAAGAATTTCTCAGATTTGCAAGGCTGATTTTGTCCACTTATTCTGTCAGTGTAGCTCTATGACAGCCGGTCATTTGATATGGTGGTTATTTACAAGACAATAAAAAGCATATTATTTTGAAATGGAGTAATTGTAACAATATCCATTCAACATTTCAATGAGAGTTCAGTCTCATCTCTGTGTGAAGACAAGTAAGCTTGCACTATTCACGTTGGAAAATAGGCAGGGAAATTCAAGCGTATACTTGTAATTGTGACAAGAGTGTCTGGTTAAGAAGACTACTGAAATATGTACTTTAGGGATAGATTATGAAACCATAAGAAATGGAGATGGACCTTACTTATAGATGTACTTCATTCTTCAGCCAGCATCTACTTGTTTGGTGTGCTTCCTAAAATTTGTAACTCAAATTATAGGGATTTCAACAGTTCCCTGAGGAGATCATTTTATGTGCCAGTACATACATCTTTTTTTCTAATATTCAAGAATAAATCCTCTTTTAAATTTTTTTATCCAAGCAATAATAAGTACTATTCAGGATTTAATGAGCCTGGTTTTCTTCCCTGTGGGGTGGAAAAGCTCGCCTGAATAAACACTCTCTGGAGCTGCTGGGATTTATGCAGGGGAGGGAGTGGGGAGAGGAAGAAGCACAGCTTCTTTCCTGTGTTCATGCACCACAGTATCCTGCTCAGCCCCAGGAAGTAACTGTGCTTTATGCCTGAAGGGGCAGTGGGAGTTGGGGGAAAAGAAAAGAAAAAAAAAAATACAAGGGAAAAAAGAGCATTCATTATTTTCAGCAAACAGAGCAATGATTTGACTAAGCTATAGGAATCTAGAAAAAAATATGATGAAAAACTTCTGCATGAATATAATATTTTTATTAATAAGAAACGTCAAAGGAATATGGTCTCAAGAATCAGACAATGTTACTCTAAATACAGCTTTACTGCTTAGTCACTAAATGAAAAATTACCTAATTTCTAAGCCTTAATTTTATTATCGATAAAAATTCAAATAATCCTCCTGGAAGGTTGTTTTGAAAGTGAAAAATAATTGATTCCCAATGATTTTTTCTGTCCTTTAATCTTTCTCCTCACTTAATTCTTTAGTGAACTACCAAAAAAGAAAAAGAAAAACTTAACATGTTTAAAGCATTTTTGGAATATTCTTATCTTGCAACTTATTTATTTACTTATTCACTTAGTTCAAAATTTATTTAATGTGCCTGGCCCCTGTTAATACAAAGGTAAATAACTCTTTTACTCCAGAACACAGACACACAAATAAACACATAATTTTAGTAAACGTAATAAGCTCCACTGTAGAGGATGTAGAATATGGAGATAGTTCTAAAAAACACAGAGGAAAGAAAAACTCCATGTGAGGAAGTCAGGGTTACTGTAGTAGGTGTGAATCTTACTCCACAAAGGCAAAGAAATGTCACACTTTAAATTAAGGTAAATGTTCTCAAGACTTCCTCCCACTGCACTGAAGGAAAATCCTATCTCATTTGTTGTTAGGTAGCCTGTGCCTTCATTAGGCTTTACAGAAGACTTCAATAGGATGGTTGGCTACATAAAAAAGATGAGACAGGTATTATCCATCATTGTCCCAACCCATATAATACTTTATTTGGCAGTTAGATGCTTGTGGTAGGCTGAAAAATGGCCCCACAAAAGGTACCCACATCCTAATCGCTGGAACCAGTGAGTGTTACCTTATATTGCAAAGGTGACTTGCAGATGTGATTAAGTGATAGATCTTGAGATGGAGAGATTATCCTCTTTTATTCAGATGGGCCTTAATGGAATCACAAAGGTCCTTATAAGAGGGCAGAAAGAAAGTCAAAGGAGAAAGTAGCAGATGTGATAATGGAAACAAGATTTTGAGGTAATTTCAGGGAGAGGTCATGAGCCAAGAAATATGCAGGTAGTCAGTCTCCAGAAGCTAGAGAGGCAAGAAAATGGATTTTTCCTAGAGCCTCCAGAAAGAACCAGTCCTGCTAACACATTAGCTATAACTCAATGAAACTAATTTTTCTGATTTCTAGCCTCTAGAATTGTAAGAGAATTTGTGTTATTTTAAGCTACTATATTTATGGTTTTATGTTACAGCAGCAATAGGAAATGCATAGAAATTTTAAGCCAAGCTTGTGTTCCAGGCCATTTTGCCAAGGTTGGGAACATAAAAGTTTGGGACCCTGATACACCCCATTCCAGAAAGTGGAGTGGAGATCTCAACTGTTGAGTAACCAACCCATGTTTCTTTCTAAGATTAGATAAATTTTTCCTCCACGACTGGTACTAACAGTGGCCAGTTCTTTCTAGTATTATTCTCTACTGGGCCCTTAGGGAAAAGATAATAAATAGGTGAATTGGGGGCTGCAATTCACCCACCAAAGCCTAGAGGTTTGGTTTTGATCAGTATATAATTGAATTTTTATTTAAATTTCAGGAGATTTCCCATTAAAATGCATATTTCTACCTTCTTTTGAAAAACTGGAAAGTCTGGCAAATATGGCATTCCCACGTGAAAACCATTGTTTAGAATTGTCTCCTTTAGTTAGGGTGTGTGCTTGTCAGTTAGAAGTCTACAATGATACTCCTTCACTCTTTTAGTTATCTGCCAGGCTAATGTAGACATTTGAGTTTGTGATCAACAGTTAATGCCATTACAATTCAAGAAAGAGAGAGTCTTCAGTGAACTGCTGTTTTGGACCTTGCAACCCAATCTCCCCTGAGGAGAGAAAAAAAAAATGGTCTGGAGAGTTCAAGATGTGATGGAATAAAAATGCTGTGAACAAAATCAACCATAAAAATAAACAATGAATTGTTTTGCAATAAAAGCTTCAAAGAAGCAGTGATATTTGAATTTGGTCTTAAATAATTAAAAAAAAATAAAAAATGAGTTATTGACCAGATGGTAAATTATCATTGACTGATCCAAACCCTGAGATGCCTTAGATGTAGGAGAAAAAAATGGACCTGAAGAACTTAAGTAAAGCCAGGCTAAAGGTCCTGGGAGGTGCCAGAGGGATCTATAATCTGGGGAGGACAGAAATAACAGTTCAATTGGTGAAAGGTTAGATGCAATGGTCAGAGGATGAGTTGGAGGACAGGCTGGGAATAGGATTTTGAGTTGTGTTTTTTGCTCCTATTACATTGTCTGGATAATTGGTGATTATTGATTGTCTCATCAGCAGTGTAAGACAGAATCTGTTAAGGGAGATTGAATTGAAGATACATTTAGTTTGGATTTAATGGAAGATAATGTGTTTGGTTTGTGGTCATTTCTCTGTAAAGTTATTTCTAGCTATCCTGATAAAAGAATGGCTACACTAAAAAGCTAAGAATTGTTTCTAAGCTATCTGTAATATGTTGTAGAATACCCTGCTCTAGTCATAAATGTGCATTACTCCACATTCCTGGACTGATGGGAAAAATCCAAAAGGTTCAAGGAACTGTAGAAAACAACACTAATCCTTGAACTCGATCATTTCTATTCGTGTCTACATGTACAGCCTGGTTAGAATTGTTGTGTGTTTTTTTTAAGTCAATAGAAACCAAACAAAAAAAGAATTGGTGTTTATACTTACAGAGCTGCTTCTAATCCATGTGGTGAATTAGAAATCAGCTTCATTTCCTATGGAGGGACCAGCCCAGAGCTAGACTGCAAGGTTGGTGAACATTGAGGAGATCAAACTTTCACTCCTACATTGCTGTCACCAGGTCCTATTGTCCAGGGCACGACATGTCAACCATATGCAGCGACCCTGCAGGGAACAGACTGTTTTGTAAATTTGGTTCAAAGAAATTACTCTTTTACTGGATAAAGATTAACAAAGTCAAATAGAACATTCCATCAAGAAATGCAGAGCTTGTCACCAGTGTACGAAGAACAACACATTCTCATTGAGGAGGCCTTATTTTGCTCACATTGGATAGGGAAATTTGTCCCATATTACCACAAAGTTATAAATATGTTGTAGGAATAAATAGACATGAGCAGCAGATCATGGTTTAAATGCATGTTGTGTATAAAATTGTTTAAAAAATAAATACTGCAATAATTATTATCTCTGGTCATCATTTTACCTTTTGGTGTCAGCATCTAAAACAAATAAAAGAGTTCAAATTATTCTTAGGGAGGTGCTCCATTTCTTCTGAGGTTTATTTTAAGATATCTGTCTACATGAACAATATTCCATGACTGTTTTATACTCCAAACCAAACTTGAAAAGTATTTTTTTAAAAAGCATGAAAACAAACTCTTCAAGTTCCTTCTCTGTTCCCAGTGCAGTTCAGATTTCTATTTGGAGAATGCATTAATTGTCCAGCAATGCTAACGGACAGTTAAGTAGAATGTGGAAATGTTTTTCAAGATCCTTCTTAGATCAGTTCCCTGTTTTAATATAGAACAGGTTTGTGTGACTTTATATGTAATTTAAAAAATAGATATGGCCACTAGTGTATTCAAGCAAAGGCAAAAATCTGTCTAAAGCATCAAGAAACAAAGATAAACAGGAAAACTCTGAAAATATGCTTGAATTTTCCTTTCTTTGCCTTTTCAAAAATGAAAATTATAAGGAAAATTTTATACATAAGTAAAACACAAAGCTAATTTTTGTTTTGTTTTTCCCACACCATTGTGTTCATGTTTTATAGAGGAATACAAGGTAAAGTTTTTCTTACCAGAAAGAAATCCATACTAGGCAATGTATTATCTTCAAATATTGTACATTTGGACATTTGTATCTGGCTATTGTCCTATTGTATTCTTATTTAGATTGAGTCCTGTTCCCTAAGCTGAATGTGTATGTGATGAGTCAAATGCTGTAATGATAATAACTGAGGAATGGAGTGAAAGAACAGATCCATCTCCAACTGGTCAGGCTGAGGGATGGTAAATGCCAACAGGATCTGACATGGAATCAATAAAGGGAAAACTCACGTTTCTTGGTTGCAATGTTCAAAAGAATCTACCTTTCATACCCAGATTTTCAAACACTGGGATATTGTATGAGCACTCACTGGGGCCTCTTTATACATTAGCAAGATTTGACTTTTCTGAGAAACATTTATCAGACGTGATAGGAAGTCTACAGGGCCAAATTTCTAGCATTTAAAGAATGAATTTTCTCTGTAGATATGATTGTTTTAAGTATGTGTGGTGGCATTTGTACAAGGAAATTTCATATCTTGTGTGAGGCCAGAGGTCACCACTCAGTTCAGGCTATGGAGACAGACTGGAATGCTGTTGTGATGAGTTTCTGTCAGTTGCTTCTTTGTCTAAGATACTGAGTGTGTCTATACAGAATATTTAAGAAAGTTAAAAATAATTAGAAGACACAACATTTAGCTTTGAGGATAATTGCACTTAATGGAGGAGACCAAGTGTTATTTGCCATTTACTTTTGCTCAGATTCAGCCTCCAGTGCCCTTTCTCCCATTCTCCATGAGTCAGGCAATTACCCACGCTTCAGTGTTCAATTCAGATATCACCTCCTCATGATGGCTTCTCTGTTCTTTCAGTGAAGAATTCAGCTAGAATCCATGTCTCCTTCCTTTACCCTCCTACAGTGTAGTGCACACCTCTAATTGCGATCTTCATTCTACTTTGTATATCTCATTACATACTAGGAGATCCCTGAGGACAGGAAATACATATTATGTAGCATTGCTGAATGTTCTAAATGCTGACAGGGTTGGTGAGTGATACTGGGGGAAAATAATCTTAGAATTAATTTCTGATTTTGCTTCTTGCCTATCCCATGGAAGTGGAACAAAAATGAATGAGAACATTATAAGGATTTTTAATCTTTGCTCATTATATAGAGGTTTTCCTGAGGACTCCAAGCTCTCTCACTTTCTCCAAGAATCCTTCCTTGACACATATGATTGCCTGGGGCATGCAGACAAGAGTTTGTATCCTATATCTGAGCTTTCTTAAACTAGAGAAAAGGAGCCTGTATCAAACATCCTCTCATTCTGATACTATGCCCAAATCCAGATAGCAGCTGAGGAATGAATCACTGCCTGGAGCTTGAAGATGTGAGATTGCAAGGCAATTGCAAAATACATTCTGGGTTTCCCAACAGCTGTAATCCAGAGCCCTTCCTCTCTTCTAGCTGTTCTACTTTATCTTGAGCTGAAAAAGTCACTGACAATTTCTGTCCGCTCTCAAATCTTCACAATTTTTCCTTGGCAGCTTCCAGTGATGGCGAATGTATACATCTGTATAAATAAGAGCATTATCTGTGCTTTAAAAATTGCACATAAATGTATGTTAACATCACTGAGCAGTGGCTGTCTATGTTTGCAAATAGAAACACACACACACACACACACACACACACACACACACACATGTTTTTAAAGGAGGTTAGGGATACTTTTAGAGAAATAAAGGTTATAATGGGGAAGAATGGTAGTGGTGGAGAGCTGACCTTATTGGATAAATGGATGAGTGATGAATTCAAATTTATGGAGGAAGTCTTGAGTACAGTTTTAAAGAAGGTATTAAATAAGGAAAATGCGCCATAGAGCAATCCATTGATAAAGATGTGTTGATTCATTAAGTGTCTGTGATCTGGTATCACGTTCAGTACCAACTTTCTAAAAGGCTAATGTTGAGATCAGTACTTGTACAAACCTGCTGGTTTGCTGTAGCTTGGTGAAGCAAGGAGCCCTAAAATGTGAACCTTGATTTTGTCTAATAAGAGGAGGAAAGACACTGATGGTAACCAAGGAAAACCAAGAAAAGAGAGGAATTCTTTTCTTCTTTCTTCTTTCTCTTCATTGCATGTCACAATTACTTTTTCTGCCCCAAACTGTGACAGTATGCAGAGAGCATCTTTCTTTGCAGATGTTCTCAGAGAAAATTGCTGCTGAAGCTAATCTTTGACACACCCTATTAAATGGGCTTAGCAGGGCTCTCATGAATACATGATAAGAGGGTTTAATTCCTGTATTTTGCCAGGGAAGATCCAGAAACCATTTCCTCTTGTGACCAAAGGGATTTCTAGCTTTCTTGACTGAGAATTGAAGAGATTTTAAATTATGCAGGGGCTTTGGTGAGGCAGAATAGTTTTCTTGTCACTGGACTGCTTTTTGTATGATTAAATTAGCATTACTTTGGAGTTTGAAAAGCAAAGACCAATTGCCAAATAAAACAAGCTATATGTGTCCTGATGTTAATGGTGTACTGGAAAATGTCTTTATCTTTCTCAGTGACTGGTCATTTTTTCCCTTTAACTGTATAGAAATATAATTCAGCTGGATTGCCCATAAGGAATGATGAATTTCAAGTGTAAGAAAAAACTACCTATATAATATACTATGCTTCACTGACAAAGGAATCTGTTTTGTTTTACAGATAAGAGAGCTGGGAGAAAAAAAGCCATAAGAAGTAGGACAAAGAAGTTTAATATTAACTGGTGGTGGTCAGCATTATATGTAACAAATTTTCTCAGACATAAATGATCCAAATGATTTGTTTTTTTTCCATTAAATGTGACAAGAAATGTTTGAACAGTTGCTAGGAAAAATTCTTTATTAAAGGCACTTTGGAACATTCTGTTAAAACTTCACTTCAAGCACAGCTTTCTCACCCTTTTCCCAGCCAGTTTCAAAGTCTCCCTCTGTTGTTTCAATTTAATGCTTTTTTTTTTTTTCCTTTTTGGTCTGTGCTGATAAAAAAGGCACCTCATGCTTTAACCCACTCTTAGGTCAGCCCATGATTCACCCTCCTGCCAGAGGGGCCCTTAAGTGTAGATATAAGCAGGCCACTCCTTTGCCTAAGATTTTTTTTTTTTGAGTCACATACAAAATCCTACCTGATTGAATCAGTCAATGTTTGTCAAATTCTGCTATTCTCTGTGTCACACATTTTGTTCAATCAACACATTTATTCAAAAAATAATTATAGAGCACCTACTAAGTGTACCATATCACTATAGACCATGTGGCTAAACCATCCCAGTCTCTGCTCCCATTCAACCCCCATTCTAGTGCCCTTTGTTCTCTGAGCTTCTCCTGTTCCTTGAAACCATATCTTTGATTATGGTAACTTCTTTGTCTTTCTCACCTTCGTTTGGCCAAATTCTTCTCATTTTTTAAAGATCCAACTTAAACAACACATCTTCCAAAAAGCCTTTGGTGGTGATCCTGAACTATGTCAACTTAACTAGTTAGACTATGGTTCCTAGAATTCCCTTCCCTGTACTGTTCCCAGTTAGGGTTGAGAACAGAGAAGTTTACATGAGAATTGGAAGGTGGAAGTGAAGAAGCAGCCTTTTTTAGGCTCTGAAGTAAGTGTGGTGCTAGGCTCCATGATAACTCCATACCTGCCATTGATTTGCAGGTTCACCTGCTGGTATGGGTGGCACCTGGGTCTACAGTTTTACCAGCTCCCACCAACCTTCCTCCTTCAGCTTCTCTAAGTCCTGACATATGCATTACTGTGGTGAAAGTTGCTAGCTTATTCTGCATATCCCCTGCATCACTGAGATTGGAAATGGTTCCAACTTCTCCTCATGGGGTCCAGTATGTTCTCATGAATTCTATTTTGTTCTGTGGGTTCCAATTAGTCCTTGCTCTCCCCATCTGATGTCCATCTTTCTTTTCTGGATTGTGACTTAACTGACCTACTGTAGCTAAGTCAATAGGTCAGACCTGATACTAAGAACAGAGGTAGAAGTCTTATATAGACTTCAACCAACAACCAGAATTGTGTAAAGTTTAATTCCTGTACTGGATGTCTCATTCAGTGCCACTCACAGTGATTCTGGTAGAAACCAGACTGATACAGAAGTTGTTATCAGAAATGGGGTGTCACTGTAACAAAACTCTAAAATATATGGCATTAGCTTTCAGACTAGGCAATGGGAGGACCTGTAAGGGCACTGAGGATATAGTTAGCAGAAGCCTGATGGATATCCAGGAGACTGTTGGTGATGCTTAAAGGCAAATAGAAAAATGTTGCTGGAAATTGGAGCAAAAGAGGACTTTGTTATAAACTGAAAGGAAATTTAGTGAAAGTGTTACCTACTATAATGTAGAAAATAGTAAATATACCTAAGGAACTGATGGAGATGACTAAGGAAATTTTTCTTCAGAGTGTTTAAAGTGTCAACTAGTTTCTCTTAGCTGCAGATCTTAAACTAGAGGTAAAGAAAGGTGAGCTAAGGAAGGATATATTCAGTTTTTAAACAGAAATTAGAAAATATATAAAGATCCAAGACTTGCTGAATTTGATAATAAAATTACTTCAAATCCTCCTTCAAATCTCCCGAGCAAAATATGCTCCTCTAAAAAAAAGGCCTAAGGGCCAAGATGAAATCCAGGATGCCATCTGGAAATGTGGCAGCTGGGAAAGTAATGGATGAGGTCAAGGGTGTGATTGTAAATCTTTTGTTGTGACTTAAGAAAGATTTAAATTGGTGACTCATAGACCCTTTGAGATAGAAAAAAACACATTCTAAGGGTCTTAAAGACAACCCTTGCATATCCTCTCCACTGAGTAATAAGGTTTCTAAGAATCTTAAAGCGTTGTCCCTCAGCAACCTCATAAGGACCCAAAGTAGAGAAAGACTTATTTTAAAAACATTTGCAGGTGTGACTTTTGCTTAATGGAATGTAATATAACTTCATATATTAAGAAAACAAAACAAAACAGGATTTTAAAAGAATTCTATTATCTTGGACTAAAAGGTACAGAGGCAGTACAAAATGAAATGAGACTTTTGGAACCCCAAATTTCTGCAGATAAGAGTTAAACTGAAAAATCTATTTATCTCAGAAAATAATCAGACTTTGTAAACTGCTCAAACAAGAGATACATTTATGGAAGAGGAAGAATGATTCAGAGAGTAGAAATAGAAGACCAGAGGGCAGAGCCAAGAGCTATGGAATACAACTCCTACAGTTTTTCTGAGCCCAAAATAAAAAATGAAGAACATGGACTCTGTTGGATGTCAGAATTGCTGTAGACCAGTAACTGTTTTTTCTCTTCCCTTTCCCACTTTTAAAATGGGAGAAGGGCTCACTGGTGTCTCATGGGTGTGTGAACTTTGCATTTGCTAAGGGCCCTATTGGTTAGGAGGATCCTAGGCTTAGTTTAATTCTCTTTTGTCACCTTCTCGAAATTCTTAGTAATATTTGAATAAGGGGCCTTATTTGCACTGAAACTGATAAGTTGTGCAGCTGGTCACATATTGGAATGTTTATTGCAGGACTCTTCAACTGTTGTATATTTTGTGGGTGTAGTGGGGAAGGGGAGAATAGGGGTGAGAGATAACTTGTCTCTTATACCACTAGTCTTCATACTGAAAGGAACCTATATCCAAAGAGTTTCACCCATGCCTAGACCTGATGATGAAGTTCTGTACCTTGAGACTGAGCTGAAGGTTGTTAATGGGATGAAACTTTTAGGGGGCGTAAGAAGGGAACAGTATAATTTATACACTGCCAAAGGACAGGCTGTGGAAGCTTTAAACATTTCTGACATTTTTCTTATTTAGAAATGGAGTATGTGTCCTTCTCATTGAATCCATGTGGGTTTGTGATTGTCTCAACGAACAGAGAGTGTTGCAAGTAACAGCACGTGACTTCTGAGGTGAGATCATACAAGTCCAAGCAGCTTCCTCCTGGTTATTTTGGGATGCTAGCTACTGAGACCTCCTTAGAACACAGAAGCCATTCTGTGAGAACTCCATGCCAAGTATAGGTGCTCCAGTCAATAGTCACAACTGAGCTCAGCCTTCAATCCCATCCCTGGTGTATATGCAAGGGAAGAACACTCAGTGATTCTAATCCTCAATAGTTCAAGTCTTCCTAGACCATGCACAAGAGATCATGGAAGAAAATTAAGCCATCTCACTACACTGTCCAAATCTCTGACCTGCAGAATCCATCAGTATAATTCAATGGTAGTTATTTAATTTAATGCCACTAAGCTGGATGTGGTTTGTTACACAAAAATATTAGCTGGAATACCTTCTTTCTTATACTCACTCAGCTTTGGTTAGATAATATCCTTCTAAGTCTTCATATTTAACTTTGTAACCCATTCTTTATGCTTAATTTACTGCGTTGCAAGTTATATGTTCATGTCTGTCTTCTTAACTATTAGTGGAGAGAAGTGTCTTATTCATCTATGAAATCCAGTGCCCTGCACATAATAGTTGCTTAAATACAGTTTGATGAAAAATTAAGCATAACTGCAAATAGTTTCTTCCCAACTACTGGTCACTCCACTTAACAACTTCAAAGTCTTGGCTCACATGTAACATTATTCTACTTTGAATTCTTGCCTCAACAGTAATTAAATATAAAATCTTTGAGTCAGGCAAGTGTATCTAAATATTAAACCCACACAATTCTGCTCTGAGTATTACTGCCTTAACAAAACTTATCAATTCACCACATTCTTTCCTGATCTGTGACCTATTTCTTCTCAAACATAGGCTTAGAATTCCAAGTTTATGAGAGATGAGCAAGAAGGCCAGGCTAATTCTGAGATCCAGTTCCTTCTTTGTCTGATAAGAGAGGTGATATGATGCAATACTCCCATCCACTCATCAGGATCCCCAAAAATACTTCCTGTGAGAGAAGATTCCTTAACATTTGTGGCATGGTGGTTAAGAGATTGGGCTTTGGAGTCAGAAAGACCATGGTCCCAATTCACTATCTGCCTCTTTAAGCAAAGTATCTGAAACATTCTAAGTCTCATTTCCTAACCTATTAATGGAGATAATAATAGTGTCTAACTCATAGGGTTGTGGTTATAAATAAAATGAAATAATGCACATATCTAGTGTAGAGTAAATGTTTAATAAACATCAGCTATTATCCTCTCCAAACCAATAGGCACTGGCTTAGCATCAAATCTCTTCTATAGCCTCTCTACCCTCAGTTCTAAATATTGGAGTATGGCTTACTCCTTAAGTCTCTGTTTGGCCTTTTTCTGGATCCCTCTTTTGTCCTGAGTTATTTTTCTTCTTTCTTATTTACTTTCTATTTCCTGGTAACCACACATCCACTGGCATCCCTTCCCAGGACTGTGACTTGGACTTATGTTCATCATTCTTCCACCAAGGCATTGGAATCCTACTCTGAATCATAATTGTGAAGACGCAGCTGATACCTGGTGCTCAGCAACCCTAACGACAAACGACTTGGAGTCTTTGAGTTTCGTGTATTTTATCTACTGCCCATACCCAGCTTCCTATCTACTGCCTGGTCTGGTACTGGAGAATGCTACACACTTTTAAATCTGTCTCAATTGTCAGATTGAAACTTCTCAGTCAGAATTATCTTCTCCAATATGGCTGCGAGTCATCAACCATGTTCAGTTGCATCTTAAGATGATGCAATAAATAGAATCTCTGAGTAGAGTCTTCAGAGACTTATATATCTCCTGTCTCAGGTGAGGAATGGTTCTAGAAAAAGTGAAGAGAATTGAGCCTATAGAAAGGGGATAAATTCTCTCAGTGATGGGGTGGACAAGGAAACAGAGAGGCTTTTCTGGAAAGCAATGAGCTGATTAAGATTGTGGGAGTGGGAACTGAAGAGGAAGAAGAATATTTGAGAGACTAAATACAAAAAGTCATGACAGAAGGGCATGAGGAACTTGAGACAAAAAGCATCCAAGGTCACTGGATAAGTGGTGGCACCACTGTTAGAAAAGGAAGTTGGGAAAAAGGAAGTGATTTGACTAACAATTCATTAAGCTAGTAAAAATTGATGTCATGGAAGAAAAACCTGGTAGTTTTTTAGTAAGAAGCTCAAAATATATTATCAGAACTCATAGGATAACTCAGGGTAGGGTACAAGTTTTGGAATTCAATTGCACATCAGCAGAGTAGAAATTGTGTGAATGAATGAGAAAAAATGTAATATAAGGTGAGCATGCTGTTAGGCTACACACACCTGAGAGAGAAGCATGAGAAAATGAACCAATGAAAAAACTCAAGAGTTGTTGAGGATTGAAGGAGAACAGGGAAAGTGTATTAATAGGGATGTCTACGGAAGTGGGTTTCAAAAGAATGGATCACCAGTAGTAGCAAATGTAGCAGAAAGGTCAAGGAGGATGAAGTAGAGCAGTAACTACTGAATTTTAAACAAGATCATTGGTATCAGCCAAGAGAGCAGTATCAATACACCTATGTGGATGAAATCTAGCCTTCATGTGATTAAGAAAGTGGTGGAAAATTCAACAGCAAAAATTGTATTTCCAGCATCGTGAATCATTAAACTTAATGTACGCCTACAGTCACTGACGTTACTGGAAACCTTTGAGATATCATAGTTCAACACCTCAGAATAAAAAGTCTAGGGAGTTGGTAAATTTAAAACCTCTGTACTTTAAATTCCAAGGACTTTTTGGGAACTCACTATCTCAGGAGTTAATTTATTCATTTGTTAAAAGGTCCTTCTTACTAACTTGATGACATATTAATTTGAGTCAATATATGATTTTCTTGAAGTTGTTTTACCCACGTATGTACTCTAGGTATCTATGTAGTCATGGCTCTTCAGAAATTGACTTCTTTTCCTTGTTCTTTTTCTTCTTTCTTCCTCCTCCTCCTCCTCCTCCTCCTCTTCTTCTTCTTCTTCTTCTTCTTCTTCTTAGTATTCTTCTTCTTCTTCTTATTATTAGTCTTCTTCTTCTCCTTCTACTTCTCCTTCTCCTTCTCCTTCTCCTCTCCTCTCTTCCTCCTCCTCCTCCTCCTCCTCCTCCTTCTTCTTCTCCTTCTTCTTCTTCTTCTTCTTCTTCTTCTTCTTCTTCTTCTTCTTCTTCTTCTTCTTCTTCTTCTTCTTCTTCTTCTTCTTCTTCTTCTTCTTCTTCTTCTTCTTCTTCTTCTTCTCCTTCTCCTTCTCCTTCTCCTTCTCCTTCTCCTTCTCCTTCTCCTTCTCCTTCTCCTTCTTCTTCTTCTTCTTCTTCTTCTTCTTCTTCTTCTTCTTCTTCTTCTTCTTCTTCTTCTTCTTCTTCTCCTTCTCCTTCTCCTTCTCCTTCTCCTCCTCCTCCTCCTCCTCCTCCTCCTCCTCCACCTCCTCCTCCTCTCCTTCTCCTTCTCCTTCCTCTTCCCCTTCAAAATCTCATGACAGTGGTTTAGCAGTACTATTTTCAAAATACTATGGCTGATGAGCCTTGCAGTCACTAGCCTCCTACATTCATAGATGTTTACAGGAGATTTTTTCTACTCTACAAATAGAAAAACAAGCAAAACAGATGATGTAAAAGTTGCTGATGGAACCACTGCAGGGCAACTCAAATCATATCTCATTTTCTCATAAGTATTTAATTTTAAAAGAGTAAGTCAAATTTTTACAACCTTTGATCACATGTTGTTTTTGAACTATTTCATGATTGTATACATGTATTTTCCCTTGTTTCAGTCTTTTGGGGAAAAAAAGGGATTTTATTGTACAAATAGCAGAGGTAAATTTAATTCAGTTCTTATAACTGAAGTCTCAAATAGATTTAGACTTTTGATATGCTGTGTTTACTCTTTATTTACAGTCACATTTCCATCTATCTGGAGAAGAGTAAAGTAAAAGGAATAAAGTGTTACTTCCATCCTCCAGGACTAACTTTCACACCTGTTTGCAAGACGAGATTTTAGTTGACTTGGGAGAGTACCTGACATTTTCAGAATTCAATTCCTTAATTGAATTCACTGGAGAGAGAAGAAATATTCATATATATGGTGACTCCACCAGAGTTGTTTGGAAGAGAGCATACACAAAAATCTTGCCATATTTTTAGATATTTTAGATGTATACCCTCATGAGAACACATGCAGAAACAGATTATCTCTAAATATCTACCAGCTATGGAAAGCTCTAAACAAAATATGATGAAGGTGAAAACCCCTAACTCAGCCTCTCCTAAAGATCTTCTTTTTCACACACACACACACACACACACACACACACACACACACACACACACTGTATTTTATTTTTACAAGTGATAAATAAACTGAGACCAAGCATTGTAAATGGATGACCACAACAAAAGCAACAATGATTGCAATTACCAAACACGAAACACACTCATACTGTGTCATAATATTGACATTCAGTCCAGTAATCCTCCATTGTAACAGCTCCTTTACTTTGCAGTGAAAATTGACTTGTATATTTTTTGCCTCTGAGTCCTTGTGAGATTTTTTTTTTATTCAAACAGAAAGTTACAAAAATTATAACCATCCTCATCAGTTCACTCAGTCCCATGTAATTATTTTTTTTTATCTTGATCCTTTGTTAGCACTTTTATGAATTCATCAGTTTCCCATTAGAGTTCTGAAAATGCTTAATCATTCAGTTTAGCAGTATAGTCAGTTACCAGAAACCTGTACATTAAGTTTAATAATTCTTTTCCATGAATTCCTTGAAGATGAAACCCTTTTATAGGAACATTTTTGCAAAAGCATCAGAGTATACCCAGAACTGTCTGTAAATGACAAAAGACTTAAAAATGATGATGGTTAAAGATTTGATGAAAGTTCATAATAATGCAATTGACAAGGATATTTAGTTATTTCTGAGATATACATTTTAAAGTAATAACTAGAATTATGACTTATAACATTATACCAGAACATATGAGATTTTTAGAAATTTCATATAATGTCTGAAACATTTATATTAACATATTTCCATACAAATAAGCCAAAGAAAGTTTAGTATTAGTTGTTTTTTTTTTTTGGTTTGTTTGTTTGTTTTTCTATACTGCAGGTTCTTATTAGTCATCAATTTTATACACATCAGTGTATACATGTCAATCCCAATCACCTAATTCAGCACACCACCAAACCCACCCCACCGCAGTTTTCCCCCCTTGGTGTCCATACGTTTGTTCTCCACATCTGTGTCTCAACTTCTGCCCTGCAAACTGGTTCATCTGTACCATTTTTATAGGTTCCACATACATGCGTTAATATACAATATTTGTTTTTCTCTTTCTGACTTACTTCACTCTGTATGACAGTCTCTAGATCCATCCACGTCTCAAAAAATGACTCAACGTCATTCCTTTTTATGGCTGAGTAATATTCCATTGTATATATGTACCACAATTGCTTTATCCATTTGTCTGTCGATGGGCATTTATGTTGCTTCCATGACCTGGCTATTGTAAACAGTGTTGCAATGAACATTGGGGTGCATGTGCCTTATAGAATTATGGTCTTCTCTGGGTATATGCCCAGTAGTGGGATTGCTGGGTCATATGGTAATTCTATTTTTAGATTTTTAAGGAACCTCCATACTGTTCTCCATAGTGGCTATATCAATTTAACTTCCCACCAACAGTGCAAGAGGGTTCCCTTTTCTTCACACCCTCTCCAGCATTTGTTGTTTGTAGAATTTCTGGTGATGCCCATTCTAATTGGTGTGAGGTGATAACTCATTGTAGTTTTGATTTGCATTTCTCTAATCATTAGTGATGTTGAGCAGCTTTTCATGTGCTTCTTGGCCATCTGTATGTCTTGGGAGAAATGTCTATTTAGGTCTTCTGCCCATTTTTGGATTGAGTTGTTTGTTTCTTTAATATTGAGCTGCATGAACTGCTTATATATTTTGGAGATTAATCCTTTGTCCATTGATTCATTTGCAAATATTTTCTCCCATTCTGAGTGTTGTCTTTTTGACTTGTTTATGGTTTCCTTTGTTATGCAAAAGCTTTGAAGTTTCATTAGGTCCCATTTGTTTATTTTTATTTCCATTACTTTGTAGGTGGATCGAAAAAGATCTTGCTGTGATTTATGTCAAAGAGTGTTCTGCCTATGTTTTCCTCTAAGTGTTTTATAGTGTCCAGTCTTACATTTAGGTCTTGAATCAATTTTGAGTTTATTTTTGTGTATGGTGTTAGGGAGTGTTCTAATTTCATTCTTTTACATGTAGCTGTCCAGTTTTCACCACACCACTTATTGAAGAGACTGTTTTTTCTCCATTGTATTATTTTTGCCTCCTTTGTCATAGATTAGTTGACCATAGGTGCGTGGGTTAAACTCTAGGCTCTCTATCTTTTTCCATTGATCTATGTTTCTGTTTTTGTGTCAGTACCCTATTGTCTTGATTACTGTAGCTTTGTAGTATAGTCTGAAGTCAGGGAGTCTGATTCCTCTAGCTCTATTTTTTTCCTTCAAGACTGCTTTGGCTATTTGGGGTCTTTTTTGTCTCCATACAAATTTTAAGATGATTTGTTCTAGTTCCATAAAAAATGCCATTGGTACTTTGATAGGTATTGCATTGAATCTGTAGATTGCTTTGGGTAGTATAGTCATTTTCACAATATTGATTCTTCCAATCCAAGAACATGGTATATCTCTCCATCTGTTGGTAACATCTTTAATTTCTTTCATCAGTGTCTTATAGTTTTCTGCATACATGTCTTTTGTCTTCCTAGGTAGGTTTATACCTAGGTATTTTATTCTTTTTGTTGCAATGGTAAATGGGAGTGTTTCCATAATTTCTCTTTCGGATTTTTCATCTTTAGTGTATAGGAATGCATGAGATTTCTGTGCATTAATTTTGTATCCTGCTACTTTACCAAATTCATTGATTAGCTCTAGTAGTTTTCTGGTGGCATTTTTAGGATTCTCTATGTATAGTATCATGTCATCTGCAAACAGTGACAGTTTTACTTTTTCTTTCCCAATTTGTATTCCTTTTATTTCTTTTTCTTCTCTGATTGCCATGGCTAGGACTTCCAAAACTATGTTGAATAGCAGTGGTGAGAGTGGACATCCTTGCCTTCTTCCTGATCTTAGAGGAAATGCTTTCAATTTTTCACCATTGAGAATGATGTCTGCTGTGGATTTATCTTATATGCCCTTTATTACTTTGAGGTAGGTTCCCTCTATGTCCACTTTCTGGAGGGTTTTTATCATAAGTGGGTGTTGAATTTTGTCAAATTTTTTTTCTGCATCTATTGAGATGATCATATGGTTTTATTCTTCAATTTGGTAATATGGTGTATCACATTGATTGATTTGCATATATTGAAGAATCCTTGCATCCCTGGGATAAATCCCACTTGATTGTGGTGTATGATCCTTTTAATGTGTTGTTGGTTTCTGTTTGTTAGTATTTTGTTGAGTTTTGCATCTATTTTCATCAATGATATTGGTCTATAATTTTCCTTATTTTTAGTGTCTTTGTCTGGTTTTGGTATCAGGGTGACTGTGGCCTCATACAATGAGCTTGGGAGTGTTCCTTCCTCTGCAATTTTTTTGGAATAGTTTGAGAAGGATGGGTGTTAGCTCTTCTCTAGATGTTTGATAGAATTCACCTGTGAAGCCATCTGGTCCTGAACTTTTGTTTGTTGGAATATTTTTAATCACAGTTTCAATTTCATTACATGTGATTGGTCTGTTCATATGTTCTGTTTCTTCCTGGTTCAGTCTTGGAAGGTTATACCTTTCTACAATTTGTCCATTTCTTCCAGGTTGTCCATTTTATTGGCATAGAGTTTTTTATAGTAGTCGCTTAGGTTGTTTTCTATTTCTGCAGGTGTCTTTGGTGACTTCCCCTTTTTCATTTTTAATTTTATTGATTTGAGTCCTCTCCCCCTTCTTCTTAATGAGTCTGGTTAACAATTTATCAATTTTGTTTATCTCCTCAAAGAACCAGCTTTTAGCTTTATTGATCTTTGCTATTGTTTTTTTGTTGCTGTTGTTTGTTTCTATTTCATTAATTTCTGCTCTGATCTTTATGATTTCTTTGCTTCTTCTAACTTTGGGTTTTGTTTGTTCTTCTTTCTCTAGTTCCTTTAGGTGTAAGGTTACATTGTTTACTTGAGATTTTTCTTGAGGTAGGGTTTTATAACTATAAACTTCCCTCTTAGAACTGCTTTTGCTGTATCCCATAGGTTTTGTGTCCTTGTGTTTTCATTGTCATTTGTCTCTAGGTATTTTTTGATTTCCTCTTTGATTTCTTCCATGATCTCTTGGTTATTTGGTAACATATTGTTTAGCCTTCATGTGTTTGTGTTTTTTTCCCTGTAATTCATTGCTAATATCATAGTGTGGTGGTCAGAAAAGATGCTTGATATAATTTCAATTTTCTTAAATTTACTGAGGCTTGATTTGTGACCCAAGATGTGATCTATCCTGGAGAATGTTCCATGAGCACTTGAGAAGAAAGTGTAATGCTGGTTTTGGATGGAATGTCCTATAAATATCAATTAAATCTATCTGGTCTATTGTGTCATTTAAAGCTTTCCTTATTTATTTTCATTTTGGATGATCTGTCTATTGGTGTTAGTGGGGTGTTAAAGTCCCCCACTATTATTGTGTTGCAATTGCCTTATGTATTGATGTGCTCCTATGTTGGGTGCACATATATTTATAATTATTATATCTTCTTCTTGGATTGATCCCTTGATCATTATGTAGTGTCCTTCCTTGTCTCTTGTAACATTCTTTATTTTAAAGTCTATTTTATTTTATATGAGTTTAGCTACTCTGTCTTTCTTTTGATTTCCATTTGCATGGAATATCTTTTTCCATACCCTCACTTTCAGTCTGTATGTGTCCCTAGGTCTGAAGTGGGTCTCTTTTAGACAGCATATATATGGGTGTTGTTTTTGTATCCATTCAGCAAGCCTGTGTCCTTTGGTTGGAACATTTAATCCATTCACATTTAAAGTAATTATCGATAAGTATGTTCCTGTGACCATTTTCTTAATTGTTTTGGGTTTGTTTTTGTAGGTCCTTTTCTTCTCTTGTGTTTCCCACTTAGAGAAGTTCCTTTAGCATTTGTTCTGAAGCTGGTTTGGTGTTGCTGAATTCTCTTAGCTTTTCTTGTCTGTAAAACTTTTGATTTCTCCATTGAATCTGAATGAGATCCTTGCTGGGAAGAGTAATCTTGGTTGTAGGTTCTTCCCTTTCATCAGTTTAAGTATATCATGCCACTCCCTTCTGGCTTGTAGTTTCTGCTGAGAAATCAGCTGTTAACCTTATGGGAGTTCCCTTGTATGTTATTTTTCATTTTTCCCTTGCTGTTTTCAGTAATTTTTCTTTGTCTTTAATTTTTACCAATTTGATTATTATGTGTCTCGGCGTGTTTCTCCTGTGTTTCTCCTGTATGGGACTCTGTGCACTTCCTGGACTTGGGTGGCTATTTCCTTCCCCATGTTAGGGAAGTTTTCCATTATAATCTCTTCAAATATTTTCTCTGGTCCTTTCTCTCTCTCTTCTCCTCCTGGGACCCTTATAATGCAAATGTTGTTGCGTTTAATGTTGTCCCAGAGGTCTCTTAGGCTGTTTTCATTTCTTTTCATTCTTTTTTCTTTATTCTGTTCTGCAGCAGTGAATTTCACCATTTTGTCTTCCAGGTTACTTATCTGTTTTTCTGCCTCGGTTATTCTGCTCTTGATTCCTTCTAGTATAGTTTTCATTTCAGTTATTGTATTGTTCATCTCTGTTTGTTTGTTCTTTAATTCTTCTAGGTCTTTTTAAACATTTCTTTCATCTTCTTGACCTTTACCTCCATTCTTTTTCCAATGTCCTGAATCATCTTCATTATCATTATTCTGAATTCTTTTGTCTATCTCCACTTTATTTAGTTGTTTTTCTGTGCTTTTATGTTGTTCCTTCATCTGGAAGATAGCCTTCTGGCTTTTTATCTTGTCTATCTTTCTGTGAATGTGTTTTTTTTCCCCCCACAGGCTGCAGGATTGTAGTTCTTCTTGCTTCTCTAAAGATCTTCTTATCATGAATTTTTCCCTACAGTCTCCCTCCAGTTTACTATTATTGTCTTTCCAACCAAAAGTAAAAGGTAATAGGGAGCCTCCTCTTCTTAGGAAGTCATGGATCACTTAACAGATTTCGTGAAGAGCCTGAGGAGACCATTGAGTATTATGCATGACTCAAAGCATGTTTAATACACCTCAGGAAGTATTGTAAATGCCTAGGGAGCAATTTTAAGAGGTAGACAGGGGTTTTGGAGAGGACAGAAAGGAATATTCAATAGCTATTATTTTAGATATAGAGATATCATAAAGATTAAAATTACAAAATTTCCTACATAGTCTAATTAGAGATACATTTCTTTATGTGTAATGTAAAGCTTCTGGACCCACATGGCATAGTGATAATGTACCTTTCCAAATGCAATATAGTTTTCTAAATATCTCTCCAAATTGTAACCCCAATTCTTCTATAGGAGTACTGTTTGGAGTTGGAATTGAGGATCTACAGTCCCTCTATAGGAATTATCAGAAACAATTTCATAGGATTTATTACATTCTTTACATGGCTCATGAGTCCAGTGTCTAAGTGAGATACTAATAAGAGGATCTGCCCAGGTCAAAATACTAATAGTGCCATGCTAAAAATCCACATTGACAGTTTCAAGCAAGATAATCATTCCACTTTTATGTTTCTTATCCTTTGCATTTCTGAATCTGAATTTCCTATTCTTTTACCTCTATGATATGATCATCTGTGCTGAAATAATTTCATTATTTATATTTTCCTGTGATGGCAAAGGCATGGAGGAGAATGGTACTCAACATGCTTTAAAGACTTTCAATCAGAGTATAGGAAAAGATAATGGTAGATATTGAGTATTATAATGCTGATTAATGTAAAAAAATGTTTCCAAGGAGTACTTCTGAAAGGTAATGTCAACTTTGGCAATTTGCTTGAGTTTTATACTCTAGTGTTTTGTAAGATGGAAGCATCCTCTTTAATTTATACTATTTTTACAAGTCATCATTACACCTGGATATGAGAAACTATCATAAAACCTCTTCATAAATAATCATGAAGATTAGGAAACTTCTTTGTGTAATTTTCCCAATTTCATTAGCACTTGTCTTTTTTTAAAAAAAAAAAATCTAATTCTATTTTCTATTTTAAGAAAGAACAAATATCACTATACATAGAAAGATTTTAGACTACTGTTTGACATGACCAACAATAGCTCTATAAGTTTATTTCTTCATTACACATTGTTGAATTCAAACAACAAAAGTTTGTATTTATGACTAAAAAAATAGAAAAGAAATGTCAGTGACCATGGGGAGAAATTTGAATCTTTGTACATTGCTGATGAGAAGGTAAATTGCTTAGCCTTTGTGGAAAGCAGTTTGGCAGTTCCTCAAAAAGTTAAACACAGAATTACTTTATGATCCAGCAATTTCACCCCTAGGTATATACTGAAAAGGATTGGAAAGAGTTAACAACAACAACAAAAAAAAAAAACAGATACCAAATGTTCATAGCAGCATTATTCACAATAGCCAGAAGGTAGAAACAGCCCAAATGTCTATGAACAGTTGACTGGATAAACAAATATTGGTATATACATACAATTAAATATTTTCAGTAACAAAAAGGAATGAAGTACTGATACATGATGTAACATGTATGAACTTCAAAAGCATTATACTAGGTGAAGGAAGACAGACATGAAAGGTCACATACTGTATGATTCCATTTATATGAAATATCCCAAATAGATAGATCCATGAGAAAGAAAGCAGATAGGTGGTTAACAGGAGCTGATGGGGGAGAGGGAATGTAAGAGTAACTACTTAATAAGTACGGAATTTAATTCTGGAGTGATGGAAATGCTTTGGGACTAGATAGGGGTTATAGTTGCACAGCATTGTGAATGTACTAAATGTCACTGAATTGTTCATTTAATGGTAAAATTTACATCATGTGAATTTTATCTCAATGAAAAATTTGTGTTTATTAAAAACTAAGTTCAAGATTTAGGAGATTTTCTCAGCATATTTTATTGTGTTCAGTTTTATTTTCACTTCATAGAGTTAATCTTAAATTTCTGCATCACAAAGGAAAATGACAAGGCAAGGTTTCTAATTCCAACTTTAGGAATTTCCACCATAGGTGTGCCTTGTTTCAAACCATATACAGTAATTAAAACAGACATTGGAAAACAGATTACTGGGGGTTTACTCACTTCCCAACGTATTTTTTAAACTTTAAATTTTACTTGCTCAGAGTAATTTAAAATATAGGGACTGCTCCATTAGTTAAAGTTGGAAGTTACTTTTTTAAATGTAATTTACAGACATCTCCACAGACATTTCAGGGACATCTCTTTGCCAGCAAAATTTCACAACAGTCTTCAAAAATTTAATTGTTTATCATCCAACTGGAGAAATAGTTTACCTGACTTGCTTGACTCTATCCAGTGTTGTAGGAAGACACACTTGGGCACCATCCACTGGTGATTTGTAGCCAAGTGGAATATTATGACAATAAGCACAGCAGATTCCTTATGTACCACTCATTTGGTTGCTCTTTTATTGGCAGAAAATATCTTGAGGTTACCCCTGCACCAGTGCATACTATTATAGCTGGTTCCTATTAAATGTAAAAATCTGGTTTTCTTTTTGGGATATTTCTTCCTGAGGTCAAAATCTTTGGTAATGAAACTGGCCTGGGACATAGGGACAAGTATAGATAGTTTCCCTTAAGTATCTTATTTCTAATACAAACATATGATTGAATCCTTTATGTCTTTCATTTTAATCCTTTCATTTGGTAGATATTTGATAGAATGAGAATATTTGCTATTGATGGCCCCATTAAATGGAATTTAATTTGTCAAGGAATAAATATTTTCTTCCTTTCACTTGATTTTAACCTCTGAGCTGTAGAAATCCTTAGCTAAACATTTCAGGGTGTTTTAAAAGATTGAAAGTATTTATATATATATATATATATATATATATATATATATATATATATATATATATATATATCTTATGCTTATGTCACTTTTCCTCATCACAATAAGTTTCCTTTCCACAGTACTAGAGTGCATACCCACTGACTACTAGAAAATGTTACCTAATATTGCTACCACAGAAGTGTACATCATTTAAATAATAAAATAAGGACATGTTTTATTAATAATGATTATAGATTTATGCCCTTTCACTCAGAAAAGAAATCACTTTGTATATTTTATTTGTACAAACATGTACACTCAGCAAAAGCCTCATCTTTCAATCTACTTCGGTTATAACTCAGTTTCTTAATATGGTACTATTTCAATAGGACTGTATGCTAATTTTTAAGTCATAAATTCACCATAATTTTCAAATAGTGGCAGCAAATTACACATAAATAGGAAGTACAAAATCATAACCAAAATCTATTTAAATTTTAGATAACAAACATTGCCTTGGAGATCCAAAGAACAGAACAGAAATAGACTTAAGCTACTCCAACATTTTAGCCCCTTTTACACATAGCAATTCAAGAACCATGCAGACTAAGATTTGCAGATCTGAAGATCAGAATAAACCAGAAACTGACATAACAGTGTGATATTTCTTTTATATTTAAGCACTTGAACATAGAAGTATGGCATGGCAGTAATAATGCACAACAGTTTAATCATCTCTCTCCTGGCATATTCAGATCAGATCAGGACTTTATTATAGAGTATTAATTTTTATTATAGACTCCACATGTTTCTGATCTTGAAGAAGTGAGCGAATCTGAGATAATTAAAATATATTGGGGAAAATGGAAAAATTTATATAATCTAGTTGGAAATGAGAAAGATGAAACACGTCAATCAGTTTTATTTTAATTGCTTAATTTATAGTGTCTACTATAGGTAAGACACTGTTCTCCTCGGTTAGGTCCAATCATGAACTCGTTGCACTTCCTTCGAGGAGATTAGTCTTTTCTGTGTGTGTGCATGCACGCAAGTGTGTGTGTGTGCTTGCACAAGGAGGAATGACAGGTATAAAAAGTAACAGTAGTACAAGATGGAATTACATTTTAAGGAGATTTGGAGGAATCAGTTACAGCTGGTTGAAGAAAACTTTTTTGGAAGGGTAAGATTTACATAAGTGACATTTAAAGAGAAGTGGGTGTGGAAGGCAGAACCTGTCTGTCCTGTTCACTGCTGTAACCCAAATGATAAGTCCCTGGAACAGAAAAGTGCTCAAAACACAGTTGTTTAATAAAAGAACAGTAGGCAAAAATGGGAGTATGGTTAGGAGGATAGATATTGTAGGTGCAAGGAAAAAACTAAGACAGGCAATAGAGGATAAAAGAAGAATTTGGGGAAACAGCGGTCCAACCATTTTTTCTGGGATTTTATGGGTGTATCATAACAATGGACACTAACATTTGTTGAGCACCTGATTTCCCAGGTTTTGTATATTATTGCTAAACTTCATTTTATAGATTAGGAAACTGGGGGTTGTTACTAAAGGTTAAAACTTGTTAAGGTCTAGGCTCTATTTCTGGTCAGGTGAACTTCTGTCAGACCAAGCACTCCAAAGATAACAAATATAAACTCAGAACAATATGTGAAAAGCAAACTAACATATATACAGCATAAATAAAAGCAGGATCAGTTGTTGACACTTAGGAAAAGGAAAGAGACTGGGTAAGTTCCTGTTATTATGTTCAGATATTTAGGAAGTAAAAAAAAGAACATGGAAATGGTGAATATATGGGGACATATACAAGTCAATGTTTTCCTTTCAAGTTCTTTAAAATATATATGACTAAAGTAAAAATTGTAATATTGTATTGTGGGGTTTGTAAAGTCTATAGATGTGATTCATATGACAGCTTCAAGAGTAAAGGACCTATATAGCAGCAAGGTTTCTTTTTTGTTGTTGTTTGTTTTTATAAATTGATTTATTTATTTGTTTTTGGCTGTGTTGGGTCTTCGTTGCTGCGTGCGGGCTTTCTCTAGTTGCAGCGAGCGGCGGCTACTCTTCGTTGCAGTGCGCGGGCTTCTCATTGTGGTGGCTTCTCTTGTTGTGGAACACATGCTCTAGGCAAGCAGCCTTCAGTAGTTGTAGCACGCGGGCTTAGTAGTTGTGGCTCTTGGGGCTCTAGATCACAGGCTCAGTAGTTGTGGTGCACAGGCTTAGTTGCTCCGCGACATGTGTGATCTTCCTGGACCAGGGCTCGAATCCACGTCCCCTGCATTGGCAGGCAGATTCTTAACCACTGTACCACCAGGGAAGTCCCAGCAGCAAGGTTTCTAAATTTCACATGCATTAATATAATATTTTTGTGTGTGATATTCCTAACTTATTAAAATCAAACTTTTATTTTTAGATATTCGTAGATTCACATGCAGTTGCTAAGAAATAATTCAGAGAGATTTCATGCACACTTTATTCACTTCTCCCAAAGATAACATCTAACAGAAATCCAATGCATTATCATAAACAGGGTGACTCCTTATATTTTCCTTTTATAGCCACTTTTCCACCTCTATCCCCTCCTTAACTCCTGGCAACCATTAATCTGTTCTTCATTTCTCAAATTTTGTCATGTCAAGAACGTTTACAAGTGAAATCATATGGTATGTAATATTTAGGGACTGGCTTTTTTACTCAGTATTCTTTAGAGTACTTTGTACTCTAAAGTACACACAACATGTGTATCATGTTGTGTGTATCACTAGTTTGATCCTTTTTATTGCTAAGCAGTAGTCAGTGGCTTGGATATACCACAGTTTATTTAACCATTCACCTGCTGCAGGACATCTGGGTTGTTTCCAGTTCCGGTCTATTACAAATAAAGCTAGAATAATCATTCATGTACAGGTTTTGAGTGATCATAAATCTTCAGTTCTCAGAGATAAATACCCAGGATTGCAATTGCTAAGTTATATAGTAGTTATTTAGTTTTTCTTTTTTTTTTTTTTTAAAGAATGGAGACTTTTTAAAAATTAATTAATTAATTAATTAATTTTTGCTGTGTTGGGTCTTCGTTTCTGTGGGAGGGCTTCCTCTAATTGTGGCAAGTGGGGGCCACTCTTCATCGTAATGAGCGGGCCTCTCACTGTCACGGCCTCTCTTGTTGCGGAGCACAGGTTCCAGACGCGCAGGCTCAGTAGTTGTGGCTCATGGGCCCAGTTGCTCTGCAGCATGTGGGATCTTCCAAGACCAGGGCACGAGCCCGTGTCCCCTGCATTAGCAGGAAGATTCTCAACCACTGTGCCACCAGGGAAGCCACAATATTTAGTTTTTAAAGAAACTGCCAAACTGGCTTCCAGACTGGCTGTATAATTTAACAGTCCCACCAGAAATGAATGAGTGATCCAGTTTTTCCACATCCTTCCCAGCATTTGGTGTTGTCACTGCTTTTTATTTCAGCCATTTTGATAGGTATGTACTAATAAATCATGGTGGTTATAATTTCCTTTTCCCTAGTAGCTAGTGATACTGAACATTTTTTCATGTGCATGTTTGCATATCTTCATATCCTCTTCTATGGTGAAATGTCTCTTCATGTCTTTTGCATACTGTCTAATTTGATTTTATTGATCTTTTACTGTTGTTTTAAAAGTATATCTATTCCATCTTTCTGGAAGTGAAAGCCTTCAATATTTTAAAACATCATTGTGTACTAAACTGCACATGTTTAAAGCACACAGTTTTTTTAAAGATTTTTTTGATGTGGACCATTTTTAAAGTCTTTATTGAATTTGTTACAATCTTGCTTCTGTTCTATGTTTTGGTTTTTTGGCTGTGAGGCATGTGGGATCTTAGCTCCCCAACCAGGGATTAAACCCGCATCCCATGCATTAATGTGAAATCTTAACCACTGGACTCCCAGGGAAGTCCCTAAATCATACAGTTTTTATTGACATATACACCTATTAAATTGACAAACTGATTTTAAAAGTTATATGGAAAAGGCAAGGATGTAAAATAGCTAAAACAATTTTGAAAAATAACAGTTGGTGGACTTTCTGTCTTCAAGACTGAATACAAAGATTTAGTACTAAAAATTCAGTTGTCAACATTTTTTGGTATTAAAATAAGGATTAACAGATAGTTTGATGGAACAGGAGAGAGCTTCTGGAAATACACTCATGCTTATACAGTCTTTCCATTTCTCTACAATAATAACACAGCAATCTAATTGGAAAAGGAAAGTCTTTTCAATCAGTTGTGCTGACCAACTGATAGCCCCAAGGAAAATAGTAAACTTTAACTTCTACTTTACACTATACTTAGAAATTGATTCCAGATGGATCATAGAATGCTATGAAATAATGAAAACCAAAGGAAACCAGGAAAAACTATTCTGTGTAGGATATTTATGGAAGATTTTCTCAGTAGCTCCGGTGAAAGGTAATAAGGAATTGAACAGAGGGAGAGCATCTGAGCATCTTCATAGGGTGGGTGGATGGAGAGGATTCCACAACTGGCTGTGGGAGCTAAGGAAGTGAAAGTTGTCAATAACTTTGCCACTGGGTAGCAAAGGAATTGTGAAAATCTCAACAGAAATAAGGAATGAAAAAATAGGAATGAAAAGCATGTGTTCCTGTTGGATAGGTTATAAACACCTGAAATGTTCAGAAGGGTTGTGACCAATATTTTTCCTCATAACCACTGAAGAAAAATGCACCAATGTTACAATAGATGCAGGGACAGTGGAGAGCAGGAATGGCTAACCTCTGTGGAGTGTTGTTTGACTAGTTAATGAATAGTTGAGGGGCTGTGGGACTCTCTTCTTTCACCAATGAGATAAGATGTGGGTTGGGTATGAGTGATTGCTAACAACTGGCAAATTTTAGTTAAGTCACCTTTCAGTGAAGCAAGTTAGTTATTCTGTGCATCTGTTTCTTATGGGTCATCAGGTAGACAAATCAATAAGGTTACTGAATTAATAATTTTTGAAGGAATTTTTTAGTTTTCTAAACATCAATCCTCACCTTGGGTTGGTGAAAGCATGGTTGTTCAGTTAGAATGCTTCTGCTCAGTGTATTGAGTTCTGTAGTCTATAGAATTTCACATCCATTGTTAAAGGACAAATCTCATGTATCCAATATAGATATCAGCAACACGCAAGTATTTAATTATTAACATGGGCAGACTAAAGGAAAATACATTTCTATCACAAGCATTTAAAATATTTATTAAATGTTCTGAATTTATATATTCCAAAGGAAAACGTGGATTCATTTCATATAAAATATCCAAACCCACTCTTTTATAATACATAACTGAAAATATATTTGTAATTTTACTACCTAATTAAATTTTGTTTGCTAATTTATTTCCTATATAGGAAAGACAACTGTTTCATGAGATAATGATATTTCACTTTCATTAATTTAAAATTACAGATCCTTTCAGATATTTAAACTTAATGTTAAATGATTTCTTTTGAATTCTGAAAGTGAATTTCATCTTTAGATTATTTTCCATTGTCTCCTGTTTTATTTCCCTTTCCTCATTTAATTTGTGCTATTAGATTGATGATCCTTGCACGACATTATGTTTGTGTAGTATCACAAAAAAGCCTAATAAAATGTTTTAAATATAAGAGAAAAAGTAAATTAATGAATGAATGATGCTTGAAACCCATATCAAGCATTATGACTTTATAATAGACATATCTGGGACAATGTATTAATACTATTATTATGATTTTTAAACAATTTTTTGTTATTAAATTTTTAATTTATTTAACTAATGTGGGACTTAAGAAGCAATGTGTGAGAAAATAATGCTTTTTAATGATACATCGCTTAATGTGTGATTACTGTTTTCTATTATTTAATCCAAGAAGAAATAGAAAGCTGCTTATACAAAGCACAAATTTTCCTAAGCCTTTTTGCTCCAATTTCAAATCATCTCGACCATAGTCTTTCTTGTAGGAAAAAAAAAATCGCCTATTTAGAGACTCTAATCATTTTTCTTTTTATATATCCTTATATTTTAAATTTCTGCTAGATATTTCCATGTATGTCCTGCTAATACTTGATACTCTTGGTCACCTGGAATATAACATATCAAACCTAATTTTATTATTTTCTATTTCAAGAAGGCATAACATTACAATTTCCCCAACTTCCTAAATTTTATCTGTGACATTAATATTCTCAGCTAGATCATAAATGTAATAAAGAACGTTTCCTTAAAAAGGAAAAGCATTTACACTCTGCATGTGCTTTTACACTTCTTTCTACATTTCTGCTGACACATTCTAAAACCTCAATAGTACCCACAGATTCAAATTAAATTTAGGACCCAAATCTCAAAAGTAAAATATTCTAAACTTTTTTTCCTGTATGCTCTATATCCAACCAATTTCAACATTAGGATAGTCTACTTCTCCCAATTTTTCTATGAAGAACAACTACCAACTACAGTGTGAACTGTGTGCTACACAAGTTGCTTACACCCAGCATCACCCAACTCATTTAATCTCCATGCCTGCTTGGATCCAGATCCATTTAAGCCATTGGGAATTGGCTGCCAATCAATTCTAGTCACTATCGGTTCTTCAAATCCCCACACCATCCATGAAATACATCGGTTTTATTAATCCCATCTTAAGAAGAGGATCCTGAGACTTAGAGGTCAAGAGACTTACTGAATACCACACCACTAGTGATAATGGGAAGCAAGAACTAAGGCATGTTTAACTCCAAAGTGTCAACACAATCATTTGTATTTCCATAAGCGCAACCCTATTTTAGCCGTCGTCATTTTTAACTTCACCATTTTAAATAAATCTCTGGGTTTCTAACCTCTGGTCTGTCTTCGATATTCTACACAGAGTAACCAAACTAATATTCTTTATTTTTTTAAAAAAAAATCTCTGTCCAAGTATATAGAGTGATTTCTTATTAACTGTGGAATAAAATCAAAATTATTTCCCTCTTCTGTGTGACTAACTCAAGGGGAGGTTTCCAGTGACAAGAAGAGACAAATCATAATAAGTTTTAAACAGCAAGAGAAGGGTTGTAGAAAAAGATTTAAATTGAGGAGGCTAAATTTGTACTGGGCATTTGGATTATACATGTCCTTTTGAAAGTTGAAGATATATATATATATATATATATATATATATATATATATATATATATTCTCAGTCAGCTCAAGTTACCATAACAAAATACCATAGATTGGGTGCCTTAAACAACAGGAATTTATTTCTCATATTTCCAGAGACCAAGAAGTCCAAGGTCAAGATAGCAACTGATTTGGTACCCAGATGAGCGCTCTTTCCTTGTTTGCAGATGGCCACCTTCTCACTGTGTTTTCACAAGGTGGAGAGAGACAGCAAGCTCTGGTGTCTCTTCTTCTTATAAAAACACTAATCTCATCGTGGGGGCTCCACTTTCATGGCCTCATCTAAATCTAATTATCTCCTAAAGGTCCCACCTGTAAATACCACCACATTGAGGGTGAGGGCTTCAGCATATGAATTGGTGGGACACATTTATATATATATATATATATATATATATATATATATAAATGGAAAGACACCAGACGAGACAGAGATTCTGCAGTGCCGTCTGTAGATATTACTTTGATAAGAAGAATGCATAAATTCAAGAACATAAAAAATTCTATTACTAGTGAAAAAATAGTTTTATAAAAGGCAACTATTACTTCAAATCCCTTCTTTATGCCATGCATTGTTCTAGATTTATTCAAACATGGTGATATCTCCATTTTTTGAAATGGGGAAATAAATAGAGAAATAAATGTTAGTTACCCAAAGTTACACAGCTAGAAGGTTGTATTTAACTAGTGTTTTAACTAGTGTTCTGTTTTAACTAGTGTTCTGACTCCATATTCAGCGTTCATTCTACTATGGAAGATAGTAGAATACCACACAGAAGGATCACTGGATTGCAAAGAGATGATGAAATCTAGAAAGAGTGGCAGTGTTCACATTTGAAGAATAGACCCAACTTTATTTGAGGCTCATGTCCACTTAGAAAATGAAACTATAAGATATTAAAAACTGGAGCATATTTTGGCAGCCAGATTTCCTTTGGCAAAACTGGATTCAATTTGGTTTGGGCCTTCATACATAGCATATACTTAATAAGTGAGTGCTAATTAATCAGAGACTCCTTCAGATGAGACTTATCAAGAAAAATAATTTACAGAAAGACGACTCACTCAGCTTTTTCACAGAAAGCTAAGCAAGGGTATCACAAACCTTAAATTAATATGATTTTAGAGGTAATTTGCATTTCAGTGTGTAAAGAATTTTTTATACATTCTATAATAAACCAACATATATTTTTTTAAATTTTGATCTCAGGGAGTATAAGGAAGAGGAAGCAGACAAAAGTCGAAAATGTGTAAGTCAATAAAGTATTATTAAGATAAATAAATAAATAAATAAATAAAACATACCTTCATTATCATCACTTTTGAAAGAATCAGTTTTTCAAATACTTTGTAAATAATTAAAACTCAATTTATTTTAATAGGATATCTGCTATCATGCATAAACGATGATAAAACAGTGATGTTAATAATAATGATGCATTACCCAAGAAGAAAAATTATAGTGTTCACCATAAATTTTTGTATATATCACCATCAGGAAACTTTGGTATGACCTAACTAAAATTTCAATGTTTAATTTTTGTTTAAATGTCTGAATCTCAACTTTCCATTTTGGAAGAATACTTTTTTATATTGAAGGATTATTTTACCTTTGAAGGGTGTTTTTGGTTAATATTTCTTAAAGAAATATGACATAAATATATTCCACAGGTTCTAAATTACACACTGTATGTGCACTTTCTGTATATATGGATTTATATGCTTGTATTTTTAATATTATAGTCATCCATGATCATGTTTCAATTTATTACGGCCTCATTTACTGAACTACAAATCTTTACCTCCACTTCTGCTTTATTGTCTTCTTATTGTTAAACCTGAAATAGAGGGTAATTAATTTCACACTTGCCATATAGAACAGCACAATGACCTTGAAATTCAGATAACAAATGGGCCACTTTTTCTATTGATACTTTTTTACTACTGCCCCATGTTCCTCAAGGCATTACAATACACAGAGCTTTGTTTCATTCACGTAAAACTTAGACCTTGACATTCAATTCTGTATCCTCCTGGCTTTTCCACAAAAAGTGGAAAAGTTCATCCCCTTGATGAACATGATAACTTATATTGTTATATCCTAAACACTTGAATATTTAAACACTAAAAAAAAACCAAACAAACAATTTTTCATATAAATCTCTGTTGCAGGAAATTCTACTTATACTAGGTGTGGAAGTATCTGAAGTTTAAAGCCATATTACTCATTGTAAACTTTGTAGGGAGATGATATAAACCATCATGATTATGAAGGATTTATTTTAGAATAATTATCTTGTTTAAGTCAAAAAGATGCTTGAAAGGTTTTGATTGTGTTGCTAGCTTAATAATTATAGCCTGAACCTGAAGCAGGGAGCTTTCTGAAACTGAGTCCATGTAGATGATATTATAACTAGTTGACTGGGTCAATTCTTTTAAGCAACTGGTCATAAAATAAAAAATAAATAAATAAAATAAACAACCAGATCAAATCAGATTTTTGGCAGTGTATAGCAAACTAACTGGCTGAACATCTTACTCTTAAGTGGAAATTTTTTGTAGACATAGCCTCAAGCATATATACAAGGCACAGCTTGCTTTATTTTTGTTTTGACTCAAAGTTCTGGTCTAAGATTTCCACAGCCTTTGTCTTGAGTAGTTATACTGGATCACTTCTCACAGAGACTTGTAACCTTAACTATGTCTAAAGCACAACATTTTATTTTCTTAAAGAAAATTATGACCTTTATGAGGTACAGTCATAAAGTAATGAGATATTCTTTATACTTCTTGTAAATTGGCAGTCAAGGTAATTTTAAAACAGAAGTTCCTAAGAACATTTTGAAAAATAGGAGCTTTGTTGGAAAACAAACACTCAACATCTGGATACAACCATCTTGAAGGACAATGCTTATTTTGTTATAGAAATTCTGACATACCCTGTTGCAAAAAAAAAAAAAAAACCCAAACCAAGAAACAGAACAATATGAAATCAATCACATATCTTTAATTTCCCCTGCTTATATCAATTGTTGTGGAGTTATAGAAAACTGTAGATAAAGTGTTTCCCTGCAAGCTGCTTTGATTAAGTTGTTTTGAGGAACTTGGCTTGCTAATTATAGTTTAGGACACTTGTGATATAAAACTGCTGTAAGCGAGAGAGATAATAAAATAAGTTAGTTGAAGAGACTGAGCAAAAAGATGAGGAAAAGATCCAGAAGGACCTAGTTCCTCAAGTTTGACTCTAGCCTCAGTTTATGAGGTAAGGTTATAATGTGGATACTCAAGGGACCTATGGGACCTAGTCCAGCTTCTGAGGGTAGGAGGAAAATGATATGTTGTGAGCAGAACTACTGAGAAACAGAAGAGGGCATAGAGCAGTCCCTGGAGTTCCCAGGGACAGGTTACTGGGGGAGTGTGACCAGCACAGTAGCTAATGTGGACTTGAGCTTTTAACTCTGTTGTAACTTGTGATTATGGTTTATCTGTCAAGTTCATTTCAAATGGTTTGCCCTTTTTCTTTTCCTTTAAATCAGAGAAAAAGAGAAAAAATAGAGAAGGATAGCTGAATTTTTCACCCAGGACTCAATATCAAAGTACCGGGGCATGGGGAAAAAAGCTTCAATAATATCAGTCTGACATCTCCTAATCCACTCACTATTAGAACCAATTCAATCTTCTTTATTTGAAATCAGTACTCCTCTACTAAACCAGAGGGTTTTCCTATTTCTTCCAACTGTCCCTTATTCCTGAACACTTCATAAGGTAAGAAAACCTCATGAGCTTACTTGCTTTGTTGACTATTGACTTTTTGCTTGTGTGTGAGTTTGGGAAGGTTGTGGAATTAGGGGAAAAGGTATAATTTAAAGATAGCTGAATGATTTCCTGACACAATGCACACAAGTTCCACTAGAATCTCCACTGTGTATTAATTTTAAAAGTTTCCTTCTTTTTGAATCTGTATTCAAATCATGTCATGAGTGAATGCCAGAAGAGGTCATCCCAGACACTGGGACTCAGTTTCTGTAGGATGAAGTCATGTTCAGCTTTGCTATTTAGCAAATAGTTATTCATTAAACCTCAGATCTTTACTATTTTTATTTTTTCAGCAAGTTGTTCAGTTGACACATTAGCTAGGACTTGAGACTTTTCTTGGAGAAACTGTACTAAAACTCCTCTTGGAGTGATGAGTGTGATCCCACCCCTGCCCCTAGGATCATATAGAATCACAACATACGGCTATATTGTCTTTGGTCTTGCTGAGTTCCTAGATAAGAGGGACAGGGGAATTGAGCTAAAGTTGAAACACTTGACACACAGAAAACCAGAGGTTGAGGGGCTGTCAGAGAAGGGCATCAAGGGACTACTAGTGGCAGCATAAAAATAGCTTGTAAAACCAAATATGAACACAAGATTTAATTAGTGCTTTCACTGTGGGGGGTCAGATTGGAACCATCTCCTCTTATTTTCGTAAAATAGTAAGTAGGCCAGACCTAGGTGAATCTGAACCCAAACACTGAGGAAAATCCATAACATTGAGGTTCTGTGGAAATGAATTTACTATGAGTTATTCTAGTTTTATAATTTTGACATGACTTTTTGTTTTAACTCAAAAAAAAAATTATTTAAAGCACACAGTAAAGATCACGTATTTGAATTCTAGAATCCAGGTTTTCTCTGAGAAGCAGGTTGTAGTTTGACACTCAAGGATATGCTCTTTGAGTGTTACTGGATTCAAGTGGATATTATTGAACTAATCTTTTTTTTTTTTTTTTTTGCGGTATGCGGGCCCCTCACTGTTGTGGCCTCTCCCGTTGCGGAGCACAGGCTCCAGACACGCAGGCTCAGCGGCCATGGCTCACGGGCCTAGCCGCTCCACGGCATGTGGGATCTTCCCATACCGGGGCACGAACCTGTGTCCCCTGCATCGGCAGGCGGACTCAACCACTGCATCACCAGGGAAGCCCTTGACCTAATCTTTTGAACGGTGGTCCTCGTTGCTGAGCAACTCACATTTTCAACAGCCAAGTAAAATGATCACTCCACTTTCTCTCCCTTCACAGAAAGTGAAGCCTGGATAACCCATAGATAATTATTCAAGGGAAAACTAGAAAGTGTATTTATTATACATTATACATCCACATGGATAATATTACATCTCTTTTTTGAAGCATAATTAAAATGTTTGGAACATACATACATGAAAATGATGCTGATTTTACATGGAAATTTTCTTATTGTACCACATTTTTTTTTCACTAATTGATGGTGTTTGAGGAAATGATTACAGCACAGATTGCAGTGTTTTAAGCATATATTAGAGGTTAAACTATTAAATAATATAGGTCTAAAGTGTCCAACAATGATCATCTAACAGGCTTAACATTGTTAAATTTAGCATGGCTAGTTATATGCAACTCGATCTTACAGATTGCTACATGTCAAGTTAAGAAATATATTATGTTCCAATTTATAAAAGGACCTACCTGTTGAGTAGTATACTGATAAAAGAACAATTAAGTGTTAAAAGGTCCTAGTGGTATCCTAGCAACTTATTTAGGGTCTTGGAAACAAGGACCTCTGCACTGAATCAATTCCAGGAATTTGTAGCACTAGCCAGTGTTGAGATGGGGAAACTGCCAAGCCAGGGAAGAGAGTGATAATTATTATCTTCCAGGTGGTGTTTGTTATTAGTGAGTTAACTTCTTCCATTTTGTTTCCTCCAATGAACAGAAGATTACTAGAGTTTTGGTTAGTGCTGTTTCTCCGCAGAAAAGTCCATTTCCACCCAAAATTAACAAACATTTGACAAATGTATAGTGAATAGATACTACAAATCCTGAATAGTTACGTAAGTTATACTGTTTAAACCTATTCACAAACTTTTTAAATAGCTAATGTCGACCAAGAAATAAGATCAGTGCTGTAAGGCAACAAAAACATTTATTTGGGGTCTTAAGAATTGCAATTCAGGAGACACAGATCTGGGTAGCAGCCCAAATGTTCTCTGAGAAATGTTGAAAACTCAAGGATTTTTAAAGGAGAAAAAGGAGGAAGCTTACATAAATTCTTTTGCAAGAATTATGATTGGTTCTGGCAGAGAAGAACCATTCTTGTCTATACATGATTGGTTGCTAAGGTTGTTACTATGCAAAAGTTCACTGTGTAAGTGTTCTTTCAGGATGTTGTGGCCCAGTTCAAAGTTCATGCTCCATCTAGGTGGAGAAGTGCCAAGGCCCCACTTCCCCAGTGGCCTCCTGGCTCCATTTTAGTGTTCTGTTGACATTACAGACTCCATTTAATCATTCCTTCACACTATTATTACCCACATTTTATAGCTGAGGAAGCTGATGTTCACAAAGGTAAAATGATTTACCCTAAGTGGTATATCTAGTCACTTGCCTGACTGAGATTGGAACCCAGGTCTCTGGTGTGTGTTAGAGAAACACAGCTGCACAACTGCTACTGTAAGTAAAGACAAATATGTTGTTTGCAATATAAATCAGTTCTGTTCATCTATGGGTTTGCAGGTCCACACAGTGACACAGGAGAATTCTGGACTATTAACACACAGTTCTTTCTCCAGGTTAAAGGATGGGTGTGCTTTGCTCAAACTTAAATTCAGTTCTCAAGGAAAGCTTTTACTGTTGCTCTGTTGCTTTCATATTTCTGGGTCTCTCTCTCTGTCTTTTCGGTTTAAACATATTTTTTCCAGACTCTTCTCTGATCTTCAAGTACTTCTAACCTACCCAAACATCAACAAGATTCCTGGGCAGAAATGATCTCTCTTGAGCTTTTTTGTTGAAATGAATTGGTTTCAGCCTTTAATCTTTGAAAATAATGGTGAGTTGCCACAATTTCACATTCGTTTACTTAAATGCACAGACTCTTTCTGTCTTGTAAAATCTGGTCTAGGGCAGCATGTACGGATAACCTACAAATCAAACCCCAGGATCTTGCATAGGAATAATCTGTCTTTGTCTTCCAATTAGTCTCTGCATACCATCACGTTTGTAATGGATTCACTCCAAGTTTTTGGCCAGAAGTGATTTAAATTCTTGCCTGACTGACTTTCACTCAGCACCCCTGAAACTGATAGAAGAGGCTCAGTGACTAACTCATGGTTGTTTGTTGTTTTCAAGACTAATTTGAAATGCACTACAGGAAAACTCACCTAAAGGTGTAAATTCTCGTGAACAGATTTCAAAGAATTAAATATTTTTGAAAAATGATGCTTTTGCCTAATATATCCAACAAAGAAGTCTACCAGCTATCCCTTCCTCTTGGAGTTTATACTATATCACAAGCCAATGCAATCTGTTTACAAAAAACAGATGTGCTAATATCTTTTATTTCCCTACATTCCTTTCCCCAGAGTCTATTCTTTTGAAAAATAGTAAAATGGTACATGAAGCATTAATGCTTTCTCAGAATGCATCTTTAATATTTTTCCAATATGAGCTTATCAGAGAGAAGAGCAAAAAGCCCCAAATTATGCAAACCTTCCCACTGTGGCTGAAAAATTTGGCTGCATATAAAAATTGTCACCAGTAATTGCAGAGTCAGAACAAATTGTGGCCTTAAGAAACTTGAACAGAAGGTCTAATGAACCTCAAGTCTCACAGAATGGTATAATGTGTGGCCATTAAGTTAAAAAAAAATGTACAGCTTGCCACCATGGAGCCACCAGAGCAGTTGGATTATGGGTAGAACATGACCTTGTAGACTGCATATGTTACCTCATATCATTACATAGTGAATTTAGAAATAAAAGCTGTTTATATAAAGTAGAAAAACTAAGCTCCGTAGTAGACATTTATTTGGTACTGGAGTTTCTTTGTGTATATACCTGAGATCACACGTGTATTTGCCCTACTTATTTTTAATTTAAATGATATTTTTTTCAAACAATTTTAAAATTTTGACTTCAACTTAACATTTTGCTTATTTAACATGTCATGTGGTTGCTGGTGAGTCTGTTTCATAAACACTGAAAAGCAGCAAACACCAGATACAAACACACATAGTAGTTTCATCCCACACCCTGAAGTTCAGGACCTTTAGAGCTGTTGGATCTATGTTTATGCTCACATGAGAAAGTTGGTTTTGGTTGCGGTGGAAATTTGGAAATTTCTTGTGGAAATTTCTTCTTTATTTAACTAGATTAAGCACCAAGCAAAATAACATTTACAGACTGAACAGAATCGCAATGTGAAATTCCAGTGAACTTTCCACATAGGATTTTACTATCACAATGCTGGGATCTTCAAGAGAGTGAGCACGATATGGAACTGAGTCAGACCTCCCTCTGCAGATGCATCCTGCATTTTTGGAAAATAGTTGCCACGCACATTTCCATTGATTTTCACCTTTTCTACTTAGAAATAAGAGAGAAATGCCATGAAAAAATATTCATTTTGAAGAGTGGATAGAAGAGATGTCTAAAATGAATACTATTTTTCATTGCCTAAATATGCCAGGTCTGAAAAGGTATAAATCACAGACTAAGACCCAAGTTGAAAATAAAATGTAGTGAACACTGAATAGCAGTCTGAGCTTCCATATTAAATGTACTGTTGCACTGACTGAGAAACTTATCTAAAAAATATTTTTGGTATCTTTTTAAGCTTGAATTCACTATGTTGAATAGAATTTTACAGTTAATCATAAGGTCAGCTATAGTTTCTATGTATCCTCAGTGAACAAAACCACTAACAGATGAAAAGACAAGAGATTAATGTTCATTACCGTAGAATATAGAAATTGGCAGTAATTTCTGGGAAGTGAAATTCGAATTGTTTTTTAAAAAACCTAATTAGAATATCCTCTTGATTGTTAGTATGAGAAATGAAGAAGCAGTTTGTTGAAGGAAGGTTGTGTGTTGTCTGATGCAGTTTTGCTAGGATTTTTAATGTAACTCACATGAAGCAAAGGAATATTAAAGTATTGACTAAATATGAATTTCAGCTGGAATAACTATGTTATGCTTGATTCGATTCAAATCACATTCTTTCAAGGATTTAAATTCAAGTATGATTTCGAAGTATTGATTCAACAAGCCTTTTGGAAATGACAACTTGTTGTGATTCTGGACTTTATTTTATTTTATAGATTTCTTTGCTGTTAGAATTTTCATAAAGTTGAAGTGTAGATGTTTCCTGGAAGATAAAAGCTAGGACAAGAATGTCTATCCAGTAGTAGAATGTAGTCAGTTTTGCACAGAAATAGGTACATTATTTGCGGTGTTTTATCTTACAAAGATAATATACATTTTAAACAGATGATATCAAGGAAGTGTTCTATGCACTTTTTTTAAGTTTAGATTAGGGAGAAAAGCAGGAAAATATGGAGTCTGTCTGATCAGAGAAAACAGGACAGAAATGACGAAAATTGAAGTGCATTCTCTTGTGATTTTTACCATGACCATTTTATATACGATTTTTCCATGTCTATGTTTCTTTAAAAAGGAAATTAAGGTATCCTCTTAAGAGTTGAAAGGATCACTTCAGTGAAAGGACTGTGAACCCCTGTAATATACTTAATGCTGCAAATCATCACAATATCAGGAAATTCACTACTATATCAGGCTTCTAAGTCATAATGTGGGCCCCAGTGCACTATCCTCTTCCAATTCAGCCTCCACATAAGGCTATGCTCCTTCTAAGACATAAGCAGAATCATGTTATTTTCATCTTTTCTATTAAAAATAAGTTTTAAAAAAGCAACAACCCTGAAAAGTAATGTTTTTGGAAGATGAGTGGAAGACATATCTAACGTGAGTGCTATTTTTTTCTTTGCATAGACCTGCCAGGTAACAATCACAGACTGTAAAGTGTGTCTGGTAAATTCCTACTTAACTGTCAAAGTCCAGTTCAAAATTCTTTAGTTTAACAGACTACAGTTTGTAGTGTGCTAACAAAATTTATTGATTTTTTAATCTTTTGAATTTTTTATTTATTTTTGACATATAGTTGATTTACAATATTGTGTTAGTTTTAGGTGTACAGCAAAGTGATTCAGTTACATATATTTTTTCAAATTATTTTCCATTATAGGTTATTATAAGATATTGAATATAGTTCCCTGTACTGTAGAGTAAATCCTTGTTGCTTATCTATTTTATGTGCAGTAGTTTCTATCTGCTAATCCCATACTCCTAATTTATCCCCCTCTCCTTTCTCCTTCAGTAACCAAAGTTTGCTTTCCATGTCTGTGAGTCTGTTTCTGTATATAGATTCATTTGTATTAATTTTTAGATTCCACATGTAAGTGATATCATGTGATATTTGTCTTTCTTTGCCTAACGTACTTCACTTAGTATGATATTCTCTAGGTCCATCCATGTTGCTACAAATGGCAATATTTCATTCTTTTTTTTGGCTGAGTAATAGTCCATTATATATATATATATATATATATATATATATATATATATATATATATAATCTCACATCTTCTTAAAACAATTGTCTGTTGATGGGCACCTGGGTTGTTTCTATGCCTTGCCTATTGTAAATAGTGCTGCTATGAACATTGAGATGTGTGTATCTTTCCAAATTAGAGTTTTCATCTTTTCTGGGTATATATCCAGGGATGGGCTTCCTGGATCATATGGTAGCTCTAGTTTAGTTTTTTAAGGAACCTCCATACTATTTTCCATAGTGGCTGCACCAATTTACATTCCCACCAACAGTGTAGGAAGGTTCTCTTTTCTTCACACCCTCTCCAACATTTATTATTTATAGACTTTTTGAGGATAGCCATTCTGACAAGTGTGAGACAATACCCCATTGTGATTTTGATTTGAGTTTCTCTAGTAATTAGCAATGTTGAGCATCTTTTCATCTGCCTGTTGGCCATCTGTATGTCTTCCTTGGAGAGATGCCTATTTAAGTCTGCCCATTTTTTGATTGGGTGGTTTGCTTTTTATGTTGTTGTTGTTTTTTTGTTTTTGTTTCTTCACACACACACACACTGTATTTTATTTTTACAAGTGATAAATAAACTGACACCAAGCATTGTAAATGGATGACCACAACAAAAGCAACAATGATTGCAATTACCAAACACGAAACACACTCATACTATGTCATAATATTGACATTCAGTCCAGTAATCCTCCATTGTAACAGCTCCTTTACTTTGCAGTGAAAATTGACTTGTATATTTTTTTCCTCTGAGTCCTTGTGGGATTTTTTTTTTATTCAAACAGAAAGTTACAAAAATTATAACCATCCTCATCAGTTCACTCAGTCCCATGTAATTATTTTTTTTATCTTGATCTTTTGTTAGCATTTTAATGAATTCATCAGTTTTCCATTAGAGTTCTGAACATGTTTATTCATTCAGTTCAGC